>NC_141536.1:45033212-45185950 GCF_021556685.1 Rattus norvegicus | reverse complement strand
GGAGTCTTGTCTTATACTTACCTATGTGTAAATAAACTTTTCTAGACACTAGTCTTGGTTCGGGGCATTTCTGTATTAGCAGACTATGTTTTATAGGAATGTGAGCTGCCTGACCATGAACTCAGAAGATTTTTTAATCTGTGTGCCTGAATGTATGTGTGTCCACAGAGGCCAGAGGAGGTCATTGGATCCCCAGGAACTGAAGTTACAGACAGTGGTAAGCCTCCATGTGGGTGCTGGGAATTGAACCCAGGTCATCTGGAAGACCAGCCAGTGCTCTTAACAGCTGAGCCATCTCTCCAGCGCACCAAATCCCTGAGGTTTAGAAAGCCTTGGGTCCTGGTGATGAGGCTGGTAAGCTGTCTGAATTCCTGACAAGGGCTTTAAAGTAAGAGGAGAAGGCTGTACTCAGAACTCACTGTGCGTGGCTGTAAGATGTAAATCTTGTCACGTAGGTGTAAGGCGAGGAGTGGAAGCAGGCCCACACAGCTCCGCGGTTTGTTTGCCTATTTTGCAGTCGTTCTCTGAGGTACTTTGTAAGAATAACCGAAGCTCTAGATAGAAATGCAGTGTAGACTTAGATACCTTTATATCTCTAAGTGAATTACACAACTAGAAAGTGAGTGAGTTCTACTCTGCACTACAGCCCTCTGTAATGGAACTTTTATTGGGAACACTAGGTAGGTTTTATCCTCAAGGTTCAGGCCCAGATTCATCCCACTGATACTGGGTTCAGCACTCCAGGCCAGATGCTAAAATCAGAACATTCTGTGTTAGAGCTCCACAGCCACAAACATGAGGATAACTGAGTAAGAGAGTCTCCTCATACGTTAGAGGGCTGCATCTCAAGAGCCTTCTCAAACATTCCCCGTTTCTACTAAGCGCTCTCTCTCTCTCTCTCTCTCTCTCTCTCTCTCTCTCTCTCTCTCTCTCTCTCTCTCTCTCTCTTCGTGTGTGCACACACAAGCATGTGACCATACTATAACCATTTCCTGTTTTGAATTTCTAGCTGATGCCTACCTTAGAAAAGGCCAGCTTGGGAGCATGTGAACACTCACACATTTTCTAGATAACAACGTGTTTCCATGAGGTGTAATTTCTCTGCAGGCTTCAGTAAGGCTAGAAGGTTGTTCTTTGAGAGGGGCCAGACTATGGGGGCATGAATATACTTTGTAACTTCACAGGGCTTTTAGCCCTGGACCTAGAAGACTGTGGTTCTTCTGAAATCTAGAGAGTTCCCAGAGGAGCCCAGGGTAAGAGCCCAGCATGATGCAGGGGTTAGAGTTGCAAGCTTCTGCGTCAGCTCTTAAGACACGTATCTTGGATACGAGTAGGGATTGGGGCTGTCTGGAGCGCCCCCTGCAGGGTATAGGAGGCAGTGTACAATGTCTGGCCTGCCTCCTCTGGTATCAAATCTTTCTGACCCATATCCTACTTAGCTTCTGACTTCAGCGCGACTCATGTTCCAAGCTGTATACAGCTTTCTGAATGTTTGGCTTGTGCCTCACTTCTGTGCCACTGACCTCTCACTCTCTATATCCATGGCCTACCTCAGGAAGAGCTAGCAGCTTGCTTCCTTAGAACAGAGTTCAGATTCTTTTGCTACAAAACATATGTTGTTCCATGTGAAAACGGAAAGATAATACTTAAAAACCCAAACCTCGTATCTCATGGATGAAGCCGCGTTCCTTCTGGGGGCGAGCACTAAGTGGAGCCGAGCAGGTAAGAAGTCAAGGGCTGCAACATTGGCTGGCTACTGAGAATCAGGGGGCAGATAGAGCCCCACCTGGGTTCCAGTTCTATGTTATCCTTGACATCTTGAGCCAGGTCAGGGCCTCAGGGAGTCTTCCTTGAAATTAGGACTTTATCTGGAGCCCAGGGAAGAGTTAGAGTTGAAAAAAAATTCCTCCTGATGAAAAAATGGTAAAGTCTCTGGCCTGGGTAGAGACCTAGCATTCCAGATGGGCGGGTTCAATCACCTGCCCAGGAGACTGCCTACGAAGGTGGGCTCACCTGAAACCACGCTAAAGAGACAAGCGGCATAATTAGTCCTTTAATGAGACGCCGCTGTACTTTCCACGCCCTGCCCCTAGCAGCAGCCTATTGGCCTACAACCATTCAGCTTAGCCAGTCGGCCTGGTTTTCTGAATTACTCCGAAAACCATAACTTCTCCTTTCTCGCTCTTTTATAAGCACTTTGTTTTGTACTTGGGGTTTCCCCAGCATATTAGGCTTCCTTATTCTTCTAATGCTTCCTTCCACCACCTGGCTTCTAGTCAGTCATGTGTCTGACTTCCGTGTCGTCTTACATGATGTGGATTCTGTTCATTCTCTCTTCCATTCATGTTCTTCCAGAAGCTGCTGAGATGGGCAGTTTGCCTACCCTGGGGATTTTCCTTTCAAACGCTAACAAAATTGTTCTTGAGCTTCCGTTTGACTCCATTTTAAAATTCTTTGATTAAAGAGACTAACGATTCAAGAGGGGACCTTTATTTCCCAGGTACCAGAAGACTGTTTATTATCATTTCCCTATCTTCTTTGAATCATACCAAGTCCTAAAGGAGCCTCCTGTACAAACAAAGGTTGCAAAGAAGGAATGCCAGTCTAGGAGTTTCTGATTTCTGTATCTCACCTTCAGTCTAGTCAGCCCCTGGCTGTATCATGCTTCTGTGAAGTCCAACTCCTTCCGGGTCATGCTCTCTCTGGCGCCCTCTAAAGACCTGGATGTGGTCTAGGCATCTTCTATGTGCTATTTCGTGACATCTCATTCGAGGATATTCTGCAAGTCTGTGCTGTTGTGAGAAAAAGTCCCTCAGCCATGGACATATAACTAATGAACAGAACTGAGGTGAGAACACAGATTTATTGGGCTCAGAGTCTGCAGCTACAGAGCTGGAGAGATGGCTGCAGGAGATCATGAGTAGTAGAATTATTTATAACATAGCACGGTTTTAAATGGACACATGCACTAAATACACGGATTCTCTTAACAACTAATTGCTTTATTGTGTAAACTACTGCCTTACAATTTTTACATGTCTGCTTTTTTTGTTTCATTTGTTGTTGTTGTTTGGTTTGTTTTAGGCAAAGTCTAAGATTTTTTTCTTTATGTAATTATTTCATCCTTTGGGTTTCTTTATCCTTTATTTTCCCCATACTGTCATTGATTAATTTCTTCTACGGTCATGATACCTTTCCATACGTTCTCAGGAATAAGTTCCCACCACTTTTGTTCTGGAAACTGAGGGATAGCACAACTAATTCTGTATTCATGAAAAGTCTGAAATCCCCAGAATGAAGCTAGAGCATTGGGATGAAACGCAACACCACGGTGCTCTTCCTCCACCTCACAGCAGCTTTCTTCACTGGGGGTCTTGCTGGAAAGAACTGCTATTCACCTCCAGTCCACCAGGCGCCCTGCTTGTATCAAACCCACTCACTATCCATTTGTTTCTTCTCAAGCCTCCATAAAAGGAAATGCATTATTCATGGTAGCCAGCCGAGAATGTCTGCCTTTGCGTTCTCTTGATACCACGGAATATCTAAATTTCGCATTGTGAATTGCTGCGCCATTGTAGGAACACACATGCGCAGCAGCTCTGGGTTCCCCTCAGAGCTCCAACTGTCCTTTTTTAATGGCTCTCAACAGAACACAGGTCAAATCTCTGTACTGTTTTCTTAGGAGAAGCCACTTGCTCTAGTAAATATCCAGCTGGGTCCCGGAGCCTCCTCTGCCAATGTAGGGGTAAAATGTGCTACTTTTGACCACTGGGACCGGAAATATGAATCTGTTCCTACGATCTACAGTCCTATCTTTAGTTAGTTTAGCCTATTCTAAGATACCTTAAAATAATAAAAATCTTTGAAGGAAATCCATACTTTTGTTTTGTTTTTATAACCAATAATGTATTGTGAAAATATGTGCTCCGTATTCTATAGAGGGACTAGTGACCTTTTAAATTTAAGGAATCAAAGCTAAAGTCTGTAGTGTGTTAGACCTCAAGCCTGAGGTGTGTGTCTAACATATCAAAGGGATGCTGGCTACCAGGTTCTCCCAGTATCTTTTAGGCTCTATCTGTTACTCTCTTGGCTGCCATACCTCATCCCCTACCCTGAATTCTCCAGGCCAGTACTGGGCTGGGCTTCCCTCCCAGAAGCTCCTCTGGCCCCTGTATAACTCGGTAATTTTGGCTGTGCTCGTTTCTTGGCCAATCTCTCGCCTCAGGCCACTCCTCCGGCTCAGCTGCTTTGTCTGTCCCTCCCCTTCCCCATCTTCACACAGAGCCTGGCTCAGGGTCACCTTCACTGTGGACTCTCTGAGGTGTCTTTGCCCGTGTTCTCCCTAAAACCCACAATAAGCCTTCTCCTCCACCATACCTAAGAGCAGTCATGCACGTCTTTTTTGTTTCCGTTTTCATTCCTGTCTAGTAGTCACAACTATAAGTCCCCTTAGCAGCAGTGACTGGTATCGTCTGCATTAGTCTACAGAATGCAACTCTTAGAAAATTCTAGAGCGTGGCATTAATCTAGTTCTCATATAAGCTGTGTTAGCCAGGGTTCTCTAGAGGAATAGAATCGATAGGATCAAATATATATTTAAGAGGGATTTTTTTTAGATTATTTTACATGATATAGTTTGGCTGTCTCACACTGGAGAGGCCGAGTAAACTTGGTAGATGTTTTTAGTCCATGAGATGGAATATCTCAGCACACCTGATGGTGCTGAGGGCCTGGGGGATCCCAGAGAGCTGATGCTCTTCAATCCACATTGGGAGACTAACGAAACTGGATTTTGATATCCGGGGAGGAATGCAGAAGCACCAGAGTTGACTGAGTTAACAGAGTTAACCGAGTAGACAAAGGCACCTGAGAAAGTGACGGTGGGCAGGCAAAAGGCAAAGGTTTCATCAGGGGATGTCACCAGCATTTAAGGGGCTTCTTCCCTCCTCAGATGACCTGGGAAAGAAAACCCCTTACAGGAGGACCCTGCAGCCTGCCATTGAGTTGATCCTAAGCCTAGTCAAGTCGACGACAGAGATTAAGCATGATAAGAGCCCGTTTTAGGGGTACCTGCTAGACAGCAGGCCCTGTTCTGAGTATGCTGTGCGTATAATCTCTCTTATTTCTTGTAGCAAATCTATGGTTACCCCTACTTAATTAAACTAAATTGGGCCTGAAGCTGCCGCCATACTGGGATTCTTATGGAAGGAAGTATGACCTAACACTATGCAGCTAAAGGTCTAATTTAGGAGTACATTTTTGTAATAGAAGAGTTTCGTATAATCTTATCATCCCGACCTTAGCCTATACATGTTGTCAAATGATCAGACCGTCTAAATGAGCGAAGGGTGGCTATCACATTGTCTCCCGAATTTCCTGCCTTCTGTGTGTGCTTCCTGTCCGTATTGTGGAACCAGTTTTCAACCCTTCTGAGCGCTGCTTGTCCTTTGCCTAAACCCTGATAAAGTTACTTCATCTAAAGGTTTTATTATGACACAACTTTATTTGAGTTCCAATGCGTGGGCCTGGCACAGAAAGCCATTTTATTATAAGCATCACCATCATGTCCATAGTACATGGGGTAGACAGAGAAGCACACCACTCTGGCTCCAGAGCCCAAACTCTATCCCTCGAGGAAGGCATGGGACCTTGAGCCACGTTTTTGTTTATGCTATAAACAAATATTTTTCACTTAAAAAGAAGGAAAACTTCTTAACCCAGGAACATCACTTCTCTGTCCTTTGCAGCCCCAACTTTATTTTGTCCTTAGGTTCTCTACCGTTTGCTCAAAAGAAAGGAAGGGGGCCATGGGCTCTGCCAGCTTCTCTCTCTGCTCCCCAGTATCTTCCTTCTTCACAGATGTCCCCCTTTGTTTTCTGGAAGGGTAATTCCTTTACCAGCCAGCCTAATGATGCTCCCCTCACACAGAAGCGAGCTGCCACTGTCTACTCTTTTTCTCATTGTCTTCCCTCTTGGAACCTTCTGTCTCTGTAAACTTTGTGTGTGATGTGCATTCCCATGCATTGGTGCAGGAATGCATGTGGAGGTCAGATGGCAACCTCCGTTTCTGGTCACCACCTTTTACCTTGTTTAAGGCATGGCCACTGTGTGTTCCAGCCTGGCCCACAAGCTTCTTGGGATTTGCCTCTTCTCACTGCACAGTAGAAACTATAGGGTTCCATCCTTGCTGTTGTGTCTGGACTTATGTGGGTCCTGGGATTTGAACTCAGGTCCTCAGGTTTGTGCAGAGGAGCTGCCTTCTCTGCCCAAGACTCACCGTGCCGTGCCTCTCCCTTATTCATTTATTTAAATCTGCTGCCTAACTATGAGTCCCCCTTTTAGACCAAAGGCCTCATCTGGCCACTTAGCTCAGCTGATTAGAGCATGGTGCTAACAGGAAAAAGAGGCCCTTCAGCATGGTCACCTCCCTCTGCCCCAGGATAGGCTGTAAAGCCCCACTGCCCTCTGCTTGCTTCACAGTACTGACCACTCTCTGTTGACTGAAATGTGATTATATTTCTACTTTCTCCACCAAATTGCTTACTATGTAAGAGTAAGGACCAAGTTGCAGTCACCTCTAGATCTCACCAGCTAGCATGCTGACACAGCACACACTTAGTAAATACTAGTTGAAGAAGAGCCATTTGTACTGAAAAAGAAAGAAAGATGTACAGACAGAAAGGAAGGAAAGAAGGAAGGAAGGAAGGAAGGAAAAAAGAAAAAGTAACCAACAGCTCTGATAGCTTCAAAATTCTTAATTCATTGATTTGCCACTAGTACTCTAATTTATTAGTCACTACTCTTGATCACTTTGTAATCCAGCCTCTGTGTCCCTTGCAAAAATGACCTCTAAATCCAAATATAATGCCTATGCCTTGATAACATGTTTTGAAATGTTTTCTTTACCTATTAGAAATTCTCTCCTCCCTCCTAAATCCTGTTCACATTAGCATGACTTGTCCCATCAAATAGTTCCTTCATCTTGGATGTCTTGGCTACCTTTTGTCTTCTGCCATTCACTAAGTGTGGCTCATTCCTAAGTGTTAAGCCAGTCCCTCCCTCTCTTTGTGATGTTATGAATTTCTGTGACTCCAATTATTTTCTCCATGGGAGTGGTTTTTATATTCCAATCATGTCCTCTTTTCTTAGTATCTCTTATGTCCTGCTGGTTCTTAAAACTTAAGACTTGTAAACTAATTTAATCTTTTTCTTGTTAAATTTTTTCCTCCTGACTTTACAAACTCTTCCAGGGCTGTCACCATTTGTGTGGCCGTATTTTAACCTCATTCATCTCCGATGCATACATCCCACACACTCAGAAAGTCATTATATGCTGGTGGATTTTCCCTTTGAAATTGTTTTCATTTTTCCTTTCACATGGTTGCCTCCTAAATCAAGACTCTTGTTTAGTTCTTGTCTAGACTACTGCAGTAATCTTGAGCAGCCATCTGCCCCACCTAATTCAGAGCAATCTTACCAAACGACTCTTGTTATGTAGTATGGTCTTTCCTTATTCAAACTATTTTTAATGACAAGTCTGAGATTATTTGATAAAGTTCTTAGTTGTTCTCTCAACAGGAAAGGATCACATACAACATTTTTTTCCATTTTATATTTCATTGTTCTCTTTCGTATACCTTTAGAGGTTTCCCAACACATATTTTTAATCACCATGCTACACACACACACACACACACACACACACACTTCTATTCTATGCTTCTTTTTCACCTTCCACACTACTCAAAAGTGCTTTCTTTTCAAAGCCATATTCAAAGGCCATCTGAAATGCAGTTCTCCAATTCAGAGGAAACAGGAAATGAGGTAGAGAAGAAAGGCAGTTGGGAAGATGACAAAGATGTCCTCATCCAGCCACTGAACTGACTGGGAGGCTGAAGATACTTTGTTTGCACTTGTAACTCATCTCATCAGTAACATTGTTTTGAAGTCAACAAATGGGACTTCGTGAACAGGATTGGATTTAACAAAGTGTCAGAGTCTTTAGAAGGCAGAGACGGACTGGCAGACTGCTGTAGTTAAAACTCTGGCACGTTCATATCAATGACTTGTCGTGTTCATAGATGGGCTTATGCTGGGTGATAGGAACAGATCTCTAATGCACAGGGCCTAGCTAATGGGACTGATAACCCTGTGACTGCACCAGGCTGTGTCCTTAACTTATCTTTATGCATAAAAAGCTACAGTGTCTGGTTGTTGCCATAATCATGGTGGGTTCTGGGTTTGAAGAACAATTGAAACAAAGTATTAATCTTCTTCCAATAGGGGGGGAACATTGTCTTTTCTGCCATACAAACTCAGAACAGACCTGGCAATGGTTTCTTTAGAAAACAGAACCACTGTATTTTGGTGCCCATAGTTGTAGGATGATGTCATTATGCAGGTGAAGGCAGATACAAGATAGAATAAGGCCTGCCATTGGACGAGAAGGAAGGATGGGGAGGGAGAAAAGTTTTAGAGAAGGAGGAGACTGGAGCAAGGGGAGGGAGGGAGCAACCGAGAGAACATAGAGGTGGATGTTAAGATTTTTCTCTGCATATTTACAGGTTGTTATTAATATTCTTAAGGGATGGATGTGTACAGGGCTTTGTATATCTAGATGAGCAAATTATATATTATCAATTGGATCAGAGGTTATTATGTTGTGTGTTCTTTCATGTGGCAATTTAAGTTCAAGAGAGCGTGTGGTGGCTAGACACACTAGCCTGCCATGAAATTGGGATGTGTATGTCTGGCATTGTGGCAACCTGCCTTGGGATTGTTGCCAGATTCAGAGAGTAGCCATTGGCAGTATGATATGGGATAGAGCAAATCGGGTGAGATGCTTTGCTGACTGAGATGAAAATATCAATAAGATATCTTGGGGCACTAGGGCCAGACCTAGTGCAGGATAAAAGTCAACACTTTTTATAATTTTACAGCAACACATGGTCATAAAACTAGCATCCCATTGGATGGTCTTGGAGCAAGAATGTGCTGTCTGTATTAGAAAACAAAATGAAAGAAAGGTGTGTTCTGTTTTTTATGTTACCTGAGAAGAAGCAAAAGAAGACGTGAATGGTGTTTTCATCCTGTACACTCATGAAGTAATACCACACATTGCTAAACCAACAGTTTTTCATGTCCTAGCCAGTCATGAAATGCAAATCATGCACCTAACTATCTCGTTCCACTTCCTCAGTGCAGATTCAAGAGTCTAACTGTGTACAGCTATGGCAGGAGAAGGCTGAATAGGCCCGGAGGGGAATGGATGCTTCTGTGTCTCCCTACACTAGGCTGTTGACCCTGTAGAACATATGCATCACACGAGAGCCACATAAAGAACCTGTGCTGTTTGTTTCTCCAGAAGATAATGTTTGCCCTCCTTGCTTAAAGCAACTGAAAATATCTGCTTAATGTGCCTGACTTCCTGGTGTAAAATTTCTAACATTGAGTCTTAGCTTGAGGAACTGACTGACAAAGTTATTTCTCGGTGAGTGGGTCCCAGAAGCACTTGAGTCACACAGACATAGGATTACAATTCTTTGAAGCAGATCTATAAGTTGTACAAGATCAAGTTGTTCTTCCTTCTGGATTCATGGTGCCTTGTTTTCTGAGCTGAGCATAACCAATGGTGGAAGCAAGCAGAGGAAATAGCAAAGAGGTTCAAGAACCGAGAATGCAAGAGAGCGAAGTCTAAAATCGTTAGTAACTTTAGCAAGGAATCTTCCGATATCTGGCTGCTCTCTTGCCCAAGGCCCTCCTTTCTTTCGCCTTGAATACAGTTGCTCTGAAACAGACTTTTTTTCTCTTTGTTCTAACAAAGGTATTCTTGGAGATTTTCAATTTGGATTGGTTTTTAACAAAATTATGTTTTGATTTGGATTGCAAACCCTGAGGTCTCTCATTTCTCATCATTTGAAATATAAGACAGAGTTCAATTGTTTTCTTGCTTGCCCAAAAGCAAAGCAAAGAATCCTTTTGGTCAGTATTATAGTTTTAATATCCTCCACCAGTTTATGTTATTTGTTGTTCTCATTTGTTTTTCTCCCCATCCCCCCACTCTTTCTCTCTCTGAGATGGGTCTTACTATAAAGTGTAAGTTGTCCCCAAACTAACAATCCTTTTGGTTCAACTCCTGCATGCTGGCATTTGGAGTAAGCATTATCTCACTGGGCTATGTCATGGTTTAATAAAAGTCATTTTCTATTAAAAAAAAGTAATCCAAGTATTTTGGTATCAAGATGTAAACTTTAAGTTTTCTCTATTGTGGAAACTGAGAGTTTATAAGTAAGCAGACATTTTATACCTATTTATTATTAAGTAATTGTTAAGTATGGACCCAGATAAAAAGGGATTACATTTATTTGATTAAGTTATATCTGATAAATTCACCTTAGATTTAAGTATTGTCAGTTGAAAATTTATTTAATCTGACTAACCGACCTTAAATCTTAGCCTAACTTACTTCAAATGTGCTCACAGTGTCCCCATTAATTAACCTGCAATTTGGAAAATCTCACACAAGTTTATTTTACAATAAACTCTTGACTACCTCATGCATATAAAGATAGGTGTGTTGTAGTTCTGATGGGTCATAAAAGCAAATAACCCTCAAATGCTGGCAACGTGGTACATTGTAGAGCTATGGGCTGTTTATGCTTGTGATTATCTGGCTATGTGGGAACTGTAGCTCCCTTCTTTGCCCAGCTGTGTGAGAGAATATCATTCTAGTATGTCACTAACATGAGAGGATATCAAAGCTTGGAACTGAGAGCACAGTTTCTACTATTGTGAGTCACTGTCACACAGTTGAGCAGCCAAAACACTTTCAGTCACGCCACTACAAGTCAACCGTGTAAACCAAAATGTGCTGTCAGGCAACATCTATCTTTTCAACTCCATTAATAAACACATGACAGCATTCTTTATACCCTGAGGGGGGGGGATAAAATAATCAAACCTCTAAAACGCAGGCTATAACATGTGAGAGTACTTGGAGACCCTCTGATATTAACTAATGGCAACTTAATTTACAGATACTCTGAGTTGAGGCCATGTGTGTGTGTGTGTGTGTGTGTGTGTGTGTGTGTGTGTGTGTGTGTGTGTGTGTGAACAGAAGGTTGCTGCATTACTTAGGCAATTAGATGCGTTGCTGTCATTCAGCGTATTAGTCAGCAGTTTCATCACCCTGACCAAACACCTGACAGAAGCAGCTTAAAGAAGGAATGGGTATATTTTGGCTTATGGTTTCAGAAGTCTCAAATTCATAGGCTTTGGCTGCTCTGGTTTGGGGTCAGAACATCATAGCAGTGGGAAACATGTGGAAGTGGCTACCAACTTCATAGTGGATTGGAAAGAGAGAGATAGGAAGCCTAGAAGAGGCAAGGGACCAGATATAGCCTTCAAGGGCATACCCCCAGTGATTTATTTTTCTCCAGTTAGGCTCTACAACTTAAACTTCCCACCATATCAAAAATAGCATCACTAGCTGTGGACCAATGGAATTATCCCAGAAGCATGGTCGTGGGTTCCTGTGAGCAAATAAACCAGATTGGGTGATTGTTCACAGGTAGTTGCTGTATTCCTAGACATCTCACTCAACAACAACTAGCACAGTATAACTCCTGAAGGGCAATGAGACTGTAAGAGAGTATTTCATATTCAAATCATAGCATGCAGCCCATGGCTACCAAAAGCCCATGGCCATTTCATAATATAAAATGCATTTAATCCCCATAGTCTCAACAGTTTCAATATTTTAAAAGATCCAAAGTCACTTCTGAGACTCAAGCAAACTTTTAGCTATGAGTCCATATAAATTCAAGAACATTTTAAGTACTTCTAAGGTATGGTGGTGCAAAGTCAACAGTCCTATCCCCAAAGGAGTAATGGGAACAGAGAAGGGAATGGGGCTGAAACAAACTGAAACCCAGCATGAGAAACACTGAATGCCTGAGCTCTGCATCCATCATCATCCTGGGAATTTGGTGGTGTGATGGGATATCCAGGGGCCTAGGCAGCCTTACTCCCAGAGTGTTTACATTGTCAGCCTAAGGGGCTTCTATATTGGATGGATTCTGGTCATTATCTGTGGATTTCCTCAGCAAACATCCCCACATCCCCAGGGTCTCCATTGGAGCTTTGACTTTGTCCTCATAACCTCATGTGTTGCTATCTCAGAGCCTCCTGACACTATAGGGATCTACTTCCAGCTGACTGGTTTTCTAGGAGAGAGTTCCCATGACCCTGTAACCTGCATTCTGCATGTCTTCAAAACTATGGATATCAAAATCTTTAGTCAATTCAAGTGGTAGCCTATTTATCACAGACTGCAGCTGCAATGGCCTCTTAGTACGTGGGTAACTGAACATGTTGAAAAAAGTGTAGGGCAACATGCTCATAGGTATCTTTCTGTGTATAAGGCACACTAGAGACACCCCATTTCAATGCAATCTTTCTCAAAGGAAAGACTTTCAAATGACATTTGCATATTCTTGAAACAAACATTGTCTTATATTTTTCAAGGAATTTAGTCTTTTTTTGTTTGTTTAATCTTTTGTTTTAGATGTATGAGTGTTTTATTTACACACCACCTGTGTGCCCAGTTCCTGTGGAGGCCAGAAAAGGGCGTTGGATCACCTAGAACTGGAGTTATAAATGGTTGTGAATTGTCATGTGGGTGCTGGAAATTGAACCCAGACCCTCTGGAAAGTCAGCTAGGGCTCTTAACTGCTGAGGCACACCAAGCTTCTTCTTCAACAACCACCACCACCATAACAAAACAAACAAACAAACAAACAAACAACAAACAACAAAATACAAAACTGCATAAATTGAACAGAACTCAACTGTATAAACACAACTGAACTCAACTGAACTGACTCACTCCACTGCACTGTACCCATTGCACTGACTCCCAGATGACTGACTCTCTCCTTGTGCTGCTCTTAAATAGCCTCTCTTTCCTGTGCTGTTCTCCTGAGAGTTGGGCATATCATATCTCTGACTCATTCTATCAAATCTTCCTCTGGTTCATCACTTTGTCTGCCCCTCAACTAGATGTCACTTTCAAACACTGCTGCTTCATTTTACAAACTAATTTTTACCTTAAAGGTGTGAACCAAGGGTGTGTCTGTGTATCATAGCCAGAGCTGCCACATTGCTGAATTAAAATTCTTCTACACAGGATGAAATGGAAAAGTAAGCATTTGATAAGAACTTCCCCGTGTCTCCCATGCAATTGGCAGATATAAATAAAGCAGTTCCTGCCACCAGGTGACATCGGTTGGTATTCTGTACATTTAATCTGTAATACAAGCTGAAATTGACCATGCTACAAAACAAAATGTTAATGCTCTCATTTTAGAGATTTAGAAAACGCATATAAAAAAATCTCCATTTGGGCATTTTAGAGTGAAATAAGTAAAATCTTAGGAAAGTTAGTGTATCCATTGTTCCATGCTTTGACAGACACAAAAGAGACATAGTTTCAGTTCATGAAAATGGAAATAACAACAACAACAACAATAATAATAATAACAACAACAACAACGACAGGAGAGGAAATGATAATGGCACTGACAACTATGTATAGTTGCATGAAGAGTGGTTTGACAGTTGGAAGTCCCCAAGTGAAATATCCTCTTAAGCAATGCTGAATGGGGAAAGAGTTGGGAACTGGGCATGACTCAGCCTTGGTGTGGCAGGAAAACTAATTTGAGTAGATAGGACGATGGGGACCTACTAACAAACAGGCAGGGTTATAGATAGCAATGAAATTGGATGATGGTACCCTGGACCACGTTTCTGAATTCATGCTGGATATTTTGGATACATGAATTGGTCCTAGATTCTTAGATAGTTTCCTTTTGGTGGCATGACAAATTACCACAAGGGTAGCCACTGAACAACACAGATTTATGGCCTTGTGCTTCTGTGTGTCAGGAGTTCTATAGGCTCAGTAGGTTTCTGTGCCTTAAGCTTGTAAGACCAAGGTCAAGGCTTTAGTACAGCTTGGCTGTGATGGAGAACTGACTTCCAGGCCCGGTTATGATTTTTGGGTAGAGCTGATTCCTCTGCATTTAAAATGCCGCCATCCCTGTTTTTCTTGATGGCTGTTAAAACACTGCGATTCTAGAGGCCACTTGCCTCGTTGACTTGTAATTTCTTCTTCAGCGTCTTTAAAGCTAACAACGGTGGTTTGAGTTGTATGTAATACTGTTTGTAGCTCCAAGGCCTTTTGCTTTAGATCTAAGACTTCACATGATGATGCGGTCCTAATTTGATCATTAGAATTAGTTCCCTAATATCTGATATTGGAAGTCACAAACTTTATTTCTATTGGCAAAATTCCTGGTGACTTCTAAGGCAAGATACTCATGGGATCTGTGACTCCACCCTACTATCTCATGACCCAGCAGGATGGCCTTCAACAGATTCCAGGACCATGTTCTTGGACTTTTGCAATTGGGAGCCAAACCTCTTTTCTTTATACATTTCTACTGAGTTAGTAGCATTTAGTTACAGTCCCAGAAAATGGACTAAGACAGACAGGACTAGAGCGAAGAAAGGGGATGCTTGGAAATGACATCAGAGGCTTGCAAGTCATCTGCCATGAGTTTGCATTAAGCAGATCCTGAGACAACCCCCCCACACATGCCCCTTCACACTGTGCACTCCAAGACTGTAGTCTGACTACTGTACAGAAGGAATTATTTATCTTAAGAAATTTGGACCAAAGAACAAAATAGCATATTTCAAGTTCTGGCTATAGATTGCTGTGAAAAATTAGCTTGTTATATGCGTTTATTGACTATTGTTTATAACTAAACAAAGCTGCTCTTCTTTCTATAATAAGAAGAGCTGGTAATATTGTACCTTTCTTATTTTTCCACCCTCAATATTATTATACAATAAAGAGCTGAATATATAATATACTGCCGAGAGGGTAATGAGCAGGATTCAATCACACATTTAAATGAATTAAAGGAATCTGAACCCTGTCCAAGTTGTTCCAACTAAGCATCACTTAAGAATCTGTTTGTTCAGTTGAGTTTTGTCTCTGCAGCTGCCAAGACACTTCGGTTCTGCCAGCTCCACACTCTGATTGCAAAATAAATGGTGGTCACTTAACGACGATGGGAAAAATCAGGGTGCTCTGTGCAAAGACCATCGTGACCATCCTGATAACAGAAAACCGGAGGCTCCCCTCCTGTTTAGCCTGAGGGCCGTTCATTTTGGGGTGGGGGGGTTGTTCTCACCTGCCCCAGATCTAGCAGCCTTTGGCAGGGTGTGTATGCTTTTGGAAGATGGCTGCAACTTCGCTGGAGCTGCATTCATAAATATTTTTGTAGTATAATAGGTTGTCAAAACAAATCTGTGTTTTCCATTTGTGTGTGCATGAGTGTGTCAGTACGCCTCTTCAACTCTCTGTCCGTCTAGTGGGAGAGCACAAATAACTTCCTTCCTTGCAGATTTTTTTCCCCTTGTGCTGTGGGTATGTGCAGAAGGGACTCATGGGTAGACCCAGGAATAGCCTTGTAACCTATGGGAACAAATGCCCTTATCTCTGTTTTAGGGGATTTCAGTCATTTTCTGTTGTGGCAGGAACCTGTGGTTCCTTCCAACATTTTCAGAAGCTTGGCACTCACTGGGACACTGAACTGAAGAGAACGCCAAGATGGCATGTTGACCACACCATTGAACCCATAGGACTGTGTCATAGCACACACACTGCACCCCACCAAGCCTTGTCACTTACCAGTTGTGTGACCTTAGGAGAGACCTCTAATTTTTCTAAGCCTCGATTTCAAATCTCCATTTCTTTTTCTTTTCTTTTCTTTCTTTCTTTCTTTGTTTTTTTTTTTTTTTTAAGAATTAAGAAAACAGGGTAGTGGTTGTGAGAATTAACACATAACAAGACAAATCAAAAAGCTCCATGGCATCTCTCCCAGCCAAGCATGTGCTCAGGGGCAGCCATTTTTATTTTTATTATCAGTTTCCATTGGCTTATTTCATATGGATGGCACAGCGTGTGTACTTGGCAAAGCAGTTGTCTCTCTGGTGCGTAGAAACTCAGGACCCTAGAGGATAGCACATCAAATTCCACTACTCATACAAACCTACCTGCCTTTGAATTTTCACAATATTTTTCTCCTTTTAAGTGAACCTGGAAAAAACATTTCGTTGCTGGCTGCCTGAATTTGCCAGCAGTTCTAGTTTCTAAGGAGACTGTGAATGGACATATTTGTGTCTGCTGATTTGCCTCAACTTTAGGAGGGTTCCTCAGGGGATTCTTCAAAAGAAACAGATTATAATGGAATTACTTTTCCTTGTTTCATGAGTCATAGAAAATGTGTGCGTGTGTGCGTGTGTGTGTGTGTGTGTGTGTGTACTCGTGTGTGTCCTCGGTGATCTAAAAGCTACTTATAAGTGGCCAAGCAAAATGGAATAATTTGCTAATGAAAGATTTATCTCCCCATGACTGCAATTTTTTATGTCCTTTTAAATTAATTTACTTGGGAATTTTTCCTATTTAGAAGAGCATCTAGTGCAATTTGGAATTGTAATTAGGATATTCTGTGCATCTGCTGCGCTTGCTGTAATTCTCTAGCTGCACTCAGATTACATCACAAAGAAAGCTGGAGCTGGAGTCTGATTTTTATCCCATGCCATGGTTAACCTTAGGAAGCATTTGATATTGCTTAATCAACAGTGAAGTTTACTTCTGGCTTCCACCAGTACCTGGAGCAAAGGATTGGATTATTGACCAGAAGTGCAGTTTTCAGAGGCTCTTGATTCAAATTCTACATTGACAGCAATGGTCTGTTTGACATTGACCTGGGCCTCTGTTTCTGTTTAATCAAATGTGGCTTTGACTCTCATGAGGCCCCACCACTGTTGACTTTCTCTTTAATTTAAAACAAATCTTATTGTGGGAAATTTAAATTTAGAGTTCAGTGTTGTTCTTTTTCCTGACCGTCCTGATTCTCTTGCATCCCCTCTTAAGTAACTGCTGTTTATTTTGCAAGTCTTGGTTCACGTTGAACTGGTCATTCTTTGTTCACTGTGGTATGAGAAGCATAGGATGAAACACAAGCTTTACAGTCAGGAAGACTGGCTGCGTTTGCGTGCTGGTTGCCTTACCGGCTTGGTGAGCTCCGTGGCAAAAATCCACCTTTGTGAGTTTCTGCATTGACATCTATGGACACAGGCTGCTTTGATGATCTCATAATAATCGTAAGAGAAATATGCTTTGCTTTGAGGTAGAAGAATCTATTAATATATAGTACTCCCTTTTTACCACGCACTCTGGCATCCCATTGAACGATTAGCACAGCTGGTATCCTCAAGAAAGTGGACAGTCGTGCAAAGGCAGTGGCCTTGACAGCACTATTAGGCAACAGTTGTCATAGTCTTATTTAAAAATGGTCTGTGCATAGTTTGGGTAAAAGGAGTAAGTGGTAAGCAGTCTAAGAAAAGAACGTAAATGAAACATGGTAGCAACTAACCGAAGCTTCACGTATTGGAGCTACCCCTTCTGCTGATGGCTGAGTTGTAGTGAGTCCACAAAAGCTAATGCTTGCCGATTTGTTAATCTAGTGGATTATGTTCCACTCCGTGAGCTGTCTTAGACTAAGTCTTAGTAAAGAGTTTGGTTTTTATTTCTAGTTGCTCTTAAACAGACAAAATAGATGATAAGTTTTTAAATTCCATTATTAATATTTTTAATTCAAAATATATGCAATGGGTTGGGAGTGCTGGGGGAGGAAGCCAGCCCCCATTAGCAGATTTGTTACCATCCCATCTGCCATTCCAAATGCTAGATCTCAGGAACACCACTGCTTTGCAGTATGTTATATTTTACAAGACTTTGGGGAAAGAGAAACACAGAAAGATAGTGACAATCACTGCAGGGCTAGAGAGGCAGAGAGCATGAGGTTAGAGCTAAAACTTCTGAGAAGCAACTGGAGTGTTGGAAAAAGGAACAGAGGGAAAAGTTGAATATATTTACCAAGGAATTAATGAACAGGCTAAAGGTATTTATGTAGGCAGAGAGCATATGGAAAAGGGGAAATGAATCACGGGAGAAGGCAAGGAGTCTAACTATATGAATCATTTCATCTTGAGGTGTGTGTGTGTGTGTGTGTGTATGAGAACATTATATATATGTATATATATTATATATATATATATATATATATATATATATATATATATATATGGAAGAAGGAGAAGTTACTAAATTCAGTCCACAGTATATAAGAAGGAAACAGAGCTACCGTTTGAGTATCATGATGGCTAATGTATTCTGCAGTGCTGTATCTAAACTATATTCTGTAAGGTATTAATTAGGGAGCAATTCTAAGAAGGAAGCCATGGATCCAGAGGAGAGATCTGTGGGAATATGATAATTTCTTTTGCTTTCTGGCACTTGGATTGACCTTTCCCCTTTCTGGATTCAAGACTCACTATCGTGCCAAAGACCAGGTATCAGGTACTGTGTCTGTTGCAGGAAAAATCATGGAGGAAGTGTGTGGCTTGGACAGACAGTGAGCTTTGGAAAGACTGTGACAGGATAGGGTTGAAAGCTGCTTCTACAGTGAGGGATTGTACAGGTAGGGAGGTGTCTTAGTCAGAGTGACTATTGCTACCATGACCAAAGCAACTTGGGGAGGAAAGGGTTTATCTTGCTTTTTCTTTCACATCAGTCTATCACCAAAGGAAGTCAAGGACAGGACAGGACAGGACAGGACAGGACAGGACAGGACAAAACAGAACAGAACAGGACAGGACAGAAACTCAAGCTAGAGTCTAGAGGCAGAAGCTGATGCAGAGGCCATGAGGTTGTGCTGCTTACTGGCTTGCTCCTCATGGCTTGCTCAGCCTGCTTTCTTATAGAACCCAGGCTTACCAGCCCAGGGATGGCAGCACCCGCAAAGGACTGAGCCCTTCCTCATCAATCACCAATTAAGACAATGCCCTACAGATTTGTTTACAGCCTAATCTTATGGAGGCATTTTCTCAATTAAGGTTCCATCATCTCAGATGACTCCAGCTTGTATAAAGTTGACATAAAACTGGTCAGCACAGAGGAGAAGATTATCTGGGTCCTAAATGTCTCTAGTACAGAATGTCTGTGTCCTTAAGTGAATTGCAATGTTGGGGACAGTTAAGTATGTGGAAACAGCGAGTACAGGAAGAGATAAATCACTCTGAAAGGAGAGTGTATATACAGAGGGGGAAGAAAAAAAAAAGCCCACAGCAGTTGAAAAAGAAATGGCATCTCATATTTTCATCCATAGAAAGTATGGGAAAAGCTCTGAGAAGGTGAGTCTAACAGAAGGGCAGATGTTCAGGACTGCAGTTGCCTGCTTACTGTTGGCAGATGGAACGAGAGAGAGAGAGAGAGAGAGAGAGAGAGAGAGAGAGAGAGAGAGAGAGAGAGAGAGGAGAGAGAGAGAGAGAGAGAGAGAGAGAGAGAGAGAGAGAGAGAGAGAGAGAGAGTGTGTGTTAAGTAGCTAGCATGAGACCCTGAGCCAGAGGAACAACATCTATGACAAGCCCAAATGCTCAAGCAATGTGGCATTGCCCAAAGCAGCCACGTATTCTCTCACAGCTGCAGTAGGCCTGTATTAGGCATACTCAGAGTTGATACATGAAACCATGATCCAGCAGAGAGCTGTGAAAGTCTCCTGGCCATAGTTCATAGTTCATAGTTGTTCGTTGTTCATAGTTCATAGTTCATAGTTCATAGTTCATAGTTCATAGGTTGTAGCTAGTCCTGCAAATATGCAAAGAGGTCACAAACAAGCCCAGCAAAGAGAGGACTTGCATCTGAGGGCAAAAAAAGAAGAGGTTTTTTTGTATTAAGTATTTTATTTAAGTATGTGTTTATTGTTTATTTAGTATGTGTATGTAAGTGTGTGTGTGTGTGTGTGTGTGTGTGTGTGTGTGTGTGTGTGTGTAGGGGGGGACAGAGAGGGACAGAGAGGGAGAGAGAGACAGAGAGACAGAGAAAGAGGAAAAAGAGAGAGAAAGAGGTAGCATAACATGTGAATGGGGGGTCTCTCCTTCTAGTATGTTGACTCTCAGAGACCCAACTGAGGTTCTCAGGCTTGGTGGCAAATATACATACATACATACATACATACATACATACATACATACATATATATATATATATATATATATATATAGAGAGAGAGAGAGAGAGAGAGAGAGAGAGAACTTAAAAGATACTTTAAAATATCATTTAATGAATCAAGGGTGGCATAATATGGAAAAGAGTCAATTTTAAAAGGCAGAAACAAAAACCCTGTTGAAAACTCTGTGGACTATGTGGAATGTAGTGTGTGATATAAAAGTAAGCCAGAAAGTTGATATATCTAATATTTATTGAGTTCTTACTATAGAATAGGCATTATTTAGGGATTTCCTCTTTCTCTTTCCTTCTTTCTTTCCTCTTTTTTTCCTCGCCATCTAGAGATTCAGGACTTTTTTTTAAAAAGTCTTTTACACCTATTTTAGTATAAGACAATGTTTTTACAACATTTTTCAGGTCAACATCAAAACGATGTCCTTATCTAAATTTGCATGTTAACTACAGTGGCATCTATAAACGTGCAAAAATTTTTACCTACTCTGTGTTTGGGTTTGCAGGCTCTGCGAAGGTTTTGCACTCCAGACTTTGGTTCTTTTTTGCTCTTTTAATTACACAGATTCTGTGTCCAACTTAAATATTTCCTTCTGTTGTCAACATCAAAACCAATGGCATGTATTTATTTCACTATCTACCCAAATTCCAAGGATTTAATATATATTATGCTATTTAAACATTGCAAAAATTGTCTAAATCTATAATTTTTATCTTAATTTTTTCTCTTTTTTAAGATTATATAAGACACTATAGCTGTCTTCAGACACCAGAAGAGGGCATCAGATCCCATTACAGATGGTTGTGAGCCACCATGTGGTTGCTAGGATTTGAACTCAGGACCTCTGGAAGAGCAGTCAGTGCTCTTAACTGCTGAGCCATCTCTGCAGCCCTTTTATCTTAATTTTTATGGCAAAAAAAGGAAAAGTCACAGCTGCTTGAAGTCACAAGAGAACCCTTGTACTGAAATGCCCACTGTTCAAATTCCCCAAAATATATACAAAGAAAAAAAAAACTAATGAAAAAGTTAAGAGACAAGGAATAAACTCCAGGACCAGTAAATTAAAATTTGTGCTAAGGAATCCCCAAGTGATTTACATGAATTTCAAAGGCTGGACTTTGGGCTGTGTGTATAGCTCTCAGGTAGAAGGTATATGGCCTTGAAGTTCCATTCTCGGGCCTGCAAACATGTGAAAGCAAAGTACTTGTATATTAATGTTTGCTACAGCACTAGTCACAATACTTGAGTAATGGCGATCTAGGTTCCCAACAATGGAGGGCTGGATAAGTAAAAGACTTACTTATGTATGAATCTTTTTTCTTCAGCCTTAAAAAACAATAAAGTTATGCCACAGATACAACTGGAGATACCATGTTAAATGAGTTAAGCCAGTCTCAGAAGGACAAATTTCATGTGTTTTTACCCCCATAGGTGATTCCTAGATTTTATATAGATATGTAGAATCAGCATGTATATATAACATCAAAACAGAAGTGGAGCTATCTAGGGGAACAGCAGGAGGAGTGAGGGGAGGAAGGAGGGGATGGGGAAGAGGATGCACAATACAGTAATATGACAATGACTTACTGTAAAACTACACAATGAATACATACAATGGGGGAAAGACCCAGAGCTTTGTCCCTTCATCTCTTTTTATCATGTAGTGACAAGCAATGCTTGCATTTGGTGTCTGGGTGTTTATCTGAATAGGAAACAGAATTCTGGGAGAATGGGCACAGAAATGTTGAGAAGGAAAGCTAACGCCCAGCAGGCAAATTGGTAACTTGAATTTCCTTTGGAAGCCTGACTTCGAATGATGGCTCGTGGTCATCTGTTGCTGCAGCTGCAAATAACTGACCTCAGAGGGAAAGAATACTTTATTAGTCTAGTGTTTGTAGAATTTCGATTCTTTTAAAATGTGCAAGTTAGAGGATGTTATTTGTGTGTGTGTGTGTGTAGTATATATGCATGCATGTATGTGTGTGTGTGTGTGTGTGTGTGTGTGTGTAGATCTGCTTTTCAGAGGTCCAAAGTCAACATCCATTGTCTTCCTCAATCACTATCTACCTTTATTTTTTGAGACACAATCTCTTATTGAATTTGAACCTCAAAAATTTTGTCCAACTAGCCAGGAAAAGCACCAAAGTCCTCGTGGTTTTACTTTCCTACCCCAGCCCCCACAATGTTTTTCACTTATTAAATGGGTATAAGAATTCTTTCCCTCACAGTCCATACTTATATTTATAGCATCCACATGCAAAAAAAAGGGAAACCTGCCTTCCTTCTACCATTTGTTTTCATTGCACCCAATAAGTTTTCAACCTTAATTTTAAAGTTCAAAGGAACATGGTAGCGATAATTTAGTGCTTGAGTTCTCCATTAGACTCTTCTTCAGCCAGGCAGTGGTAGTGCAGAGGGAGGCAGATCTTTGTGAGTTTGAGGCCATCCTGGTCTACAGAGTGAGTTCTAGGATAGCCAAGACTACACAGAGAGACTATCTCGAAAAACCAAAACCAAAACCAGAAATAAATAAATAAATAAATAAAGAAAGAAAGAAAGAAAGAAAGAAAGAAAGAAAGACTGTTTCTTTATAGTAACTTGTTATTGACTCCAAATCTCTCATGCTTTTTTTTTTTTTTTTTTTTTTTTTTTTTTTTTTTTTGGTTCTTTTTTTCCGGAGCTGGGGACTGAACCCAGGGCCTTGTGCTTCCTAGGCAAGCGCTCTACCACTGAGCTAAATCCCCAACCCCTCTCTCATGCTTTAAGTTATCCTGTAAGACATGGTAAAGTGGTCCTTGGTAAAACGTTCTTGTCCTTGGGCATGGGCTTTCCTTAAAGTGTCAGTGTGGAAACTTGTGACAGAGAGTGTGGGCAGGTTGGTGTAATTCTTTTGCCTACAAGCTAAACTGTGTTTGCCTGCAGACTTCAGGAGGAAGATGGAGCACCCTGGAATATCCTCATCTTGTTCTGAATCTAGCCGATACTCTCTAGCAGAGAGGAGCATATGCATTTGTGGCCATGTACTGAAGATCAACATTCTGCGGGGAAGATTCTTATACTTACAGATGCTCTAGCTTCCCGAGGTCAGATCTCTTCAACTTTCTTCCACCCTGAGAGACTGAAGAAGTAATTGCAGCTGATGCGGAACTAAAAGTCGACAAAGCCTCCTGATTCCAAACTATGCCAACTGTTTGTTGCCTTACTGCAACCAAGGTACAAGCACAGAAGGCTGATCTTCCCTGCTTGTGGTGCTCCTAAGGTATTCAGCACATAGTGGTGTCTAGAAAGTGCTACAGTGTCTGACTGTTGTCTCAAAACCTGCTTATGTCACGTTAGCCAGATCGTAGGGGTTGAGAAAGAACTGCTTTCTTTTCTGCCTTGAACTCGACAAGGTCAAATGCCTATTTGCAGAAGTCTTCCGTGGACAGACCAGCTGAGCAGACGTCATATGATAGAGATGATGATTGCGGTTCTGTTCATAAGGTCTACAATAGTGAAGATTGGGACTCTGCTAGTGGGATGCTATGGATACAGGTCATGATATATTGAGGATCATGTCTGGCTTGGGTGACAGTAAACATGTTAGCTAAACTAAACTAGACCAACTTCCTTTGGTCTGTTACTGACAAAAACAGTTCTCTCTCTCTCTCTCTCTCTCTCTCTCTCTCTCTCCTTCCCTCCTTCTTCCCTCTCTCCCTGTCTTCCTGTCTCCTTGTCTCTGTCTGTCTGTCTGCCCCCCACACACACAACCTTGAAGACATAGGTTGACAGCCATTCAGGGCCATCTACCTTCTAACATGTAGCTTACTGATAGCATGAAGACTGAGACTCTGTCCTTAGGACAGCCACTTCTTAGTCTTAACATTAGTAGAAATTATCTGAAAATTAAGAGCCTTAGCCATCAAGATACTTAATTGGGTTCATGAATACCCTTTGAGACCAATAACAAACAAAGCCAAACAAAACAGAATAAAGATACCTTGCCCAGATAACTGAGAAAAAGGAAGATGGGTTTGATTGTATTAGGACTTGAGAAGACTTCGGAGCCTCCTAGGAAGGACATGATATGGACTATTACCAACCAATTATAACAGGAAGTCTGCTGCCAGGATAGGAGTCCAGAACAGAGGACTTCCCTCATGAAGTGCTAATTTCAAAGCCTGGTTAGGTACCCAAGCTTTGATTCCCTGGTTTGTTGACATAGTGTGGCTCGTGGATTTTCATGCTGCTGTCAAGTTTATCCTGCCCTGTGTCCTTAGATGTCAACTGATGACATCCTGCACTGTAGACTCCTAGGCTGGTCAGCTAAACCAACTTAATATTAGACCGATTTTTCAATTCTCGAATCTACAGCTTTCTCCTGGATCAGATACCAACCACCTTTTCTCTTCTTAGGTTTCTTTGGTACCTGTTGAAAGGACCGAGCAGGCCTGAGCCTTTGCCCTTTACCCTTCTGTCCCTTGCTGACTATACATGCTAGCACTCCTAAACATACGTAGATTGCATTCCTAAAACTAGCTACTAAGGTCTGTTCCCTCATCCAGCCACTGATCATTGAGACTGATCAGCAAGGTCCAAGTATCAAAATATAGAAGTTCATCAATGAAAATTCCTGATTTTGACCATCCTAATTAAAATACCCAATCAGAACTTACCAACGAATCCTAGCTCATTCTAGCAAAGATCTCTCTCTCTCTTTTCCCTCTTAAAATTAACACTTGGAAAACTTTTTACTGTTGTTTCTGCCCAATTCAGATCCAACTATCTTGTATCTTTGTCTTTCTTAATAAAGGATCTAGAAGCATTCAGTTTGTGAGTTCAGCTGTTTGGATGTGATCTATGGTGAACCCAAGGTACAGAGGGGAGCATCCACCCATATTCTGAGGGCCTTTCTTAGAAGAGTGAGCCTGGTCAGCATGTCAACTACACTGTCAGTTACCACTAAGGATATCAGGACAGTTTCTAGAGTCAATGTGTCCTTTTGATCACCTTCCTCTCCAATACACAAACTTTCCTGCCTCACACCCAACAGACAAGACTGGGTTCTAAAGACTTACAATGTTTAGGGCTTAAGAAAAGACTGAAAATTTGTCTTTTCCTTGAGTCTCATGACTGTAGGGGAATTTCCTAGGTTTTGGAACCAGGAAACTGGGGTTCTAATTCTGACTCTGGCATTCTCTTACTACAAAGCCTTCTTCTCTTTAGATGTAAAGGGCAGGGTTGTAATTGGTTTTCAGGGGGCCTGGCCTGGCCCTTCCCTTGTAATAGTTTGGAAGCAGCTTGCAACTGGGAAGGAGGCTGTAAGCATTGTGACCTCTTCTTTCTGCCTTTTGCTTACCTCAATGTCTCTTCTCCTCCACTGGTACCATTGATACCTTGTACGGAGCTCAGGATGTTTATCATGGACTACCTTTTGCCCATTTAGATTCTCAACTCCTCTATCACTTCCTTTAAATTGCACATTTTGGAGGCATCAGGATGGGCATTTTATTCACTGTGTTTTGGTATAAAAGTATCAAGTAAGGTGTCTGGCTCATAAGTGCTTGGGAGTCGGAATCTCAAGTGTCCATCACACACACTTCATAAGGCATATGTCTCTGTCTCGTGGCACATGCTATCTGGGAACCATTCTCACCTTGTAGAAAAGTTCTCATGTTTCAGTCAGTATGACCATTGCATCTGGTTTGGTGAGTAGCGTCAATAACTTTCATTTCAAGTTGCTCAGTTGATAAAAAAAATAAAATAAAATAAAATAAAATAGTTATATTTTATCACCCTCTTTGGTCTCCTCCCTTTTATGGCTCCTGGAATTTTTGTTTGTGGTTATCATTTTTCTTGGCATGTTTTTGTTGTTTAGTTCATCATTATGGTGTGAAAGACAACACACAGCTTTGGTTGTTCTGAGTGTGCAGTAGGATCTGGAAGAAGGGATGGGATATTGAATGGAACGCTGACTGCTATTGCTCCAAGTGAGCCACTGGGAAGCAGGAAGTGGATTGGTACCTACAGTGACTCCGTTCTTCTCCTCTTAACTGCTTTGTTTTCAGTTTGCCTTAAGATCAGGAGAACAAGCTAATGCATAGCAATGATAGTCATCTCCTTCTGGTTTCAGCTTATCAGTAAAACTCTACTTTTGAACATTTTCTTCCAAAGAGACATGAATGGAAGAAGCTCCTCCAAAGCTAATAGCTGCCTTCTTATTTTCTGCAGTTGTCAAATCAGATGGAGATCAAGCCAATAAAGGTAGTTGGTCATTCATATATACACATTTATATGTATATATACATATGTACATATGTGTCTTTGTGTGTGTGAAGATGTATATAAGGATGTAACTAGTAATTTTATTAACAGTTGTGTCAAAATAAGTCATAGTGTGTCTCTCATTGCTTTGTCCATCTTTGAACAGATTCATCAGCGACAACCTGTCTCTTTCCCCTAACTTTTTCCAGGTACAACATACGAGACTCAGTTTTTATGTTATTATTTAGGATGCTCTTGAGTTAAAAATGAAGTATTTCTAGGCAGGAACAAAATGCAACCTGACCTAACTCCTTTCCTGACGATTGAATGACTCCAGAAACAGTTTCCCATGCTGTTATCCCCGCTGATAACTTGGATCAGCCAGATGTGCCAAGATCTGCAAGACACAACCTGCAAAGGCACTGAACTAATTATAGCTAAGAAAATGACTAAATTATATAAACATGTCCCTAAACGATTAATCTGCTTATAATAATTTTTACTTCAATGCTAAGGAAATAAAGAAGTTAAAAAAAAACCTTTAGTCTTTAATGTGTACTAACATATATTTATAAAATAATTTTTGAAAATAATCATTTCATAGACCCATGAAGGTACCTTAAAATTGTTATTAAATATGCAGAAAATAGTATGCATCTTGCTTTTCATTACTGAAAATGTGTTATTTTCGGGCTTCCTCTCTAGATTAGAGACCACATCTCCCATTCTCTGCAGTTTAGCCTCACTATCTTAGGGCCTAAGTGGAGTTTGTTCTTAGGTCAGAAATGACATCTCTGGCTCTCCACCACCCTAATCTCCAAGCACCATAGGACCTACCTAGAGCTCATTTACACAGCGCTCCCCAGGTCAGAGGCTGCACTCTCCAATCCTCCTGGCACTCCACTAGCTTAGATTCCTACATAGAGTTCTGCATCTTCCTCAAGTCAGATGGCAATATCCATTTGCATTCCAACTCCTAGTTTCTCTAGTGTAACCACTTAGAATACCTGCCTACTTCTCAGTCAGATGCCACAGCTTTGTCAACCCTGAATATCCATGACTCTCTTTGCCAACGTTCACAGGTCACAGAGGTCAGAGGTCACTGCTTCCTCAGCTCAGTAGTTCTCAACCTCCCTAAAGCTGTGTAACTCTAATGCAATTCTTTATGTTTGGAGCCCCTCAACCATTTTCGTTACTACATTATAACTGTAATTTTGCTACTTTTTATAACTTTGTAATGTAAATATTTGTGTTTTCCAGTGGTCTTCGGTGACCCCTGCCAAAGGGGTGGCAACATACAGGTTGAGAATGCTGCCCTAAATGATCTGGAACCACCTCAGCCACTCTACCTAAGAATCGTTCTTGAGTGGACCCAACACTGGACTTCAGGCATCACACAGTGCATCCCAAACTGGTCAAGCTAGGTTGACAGCGAACAGAGACCGGAACGTTCACTCAGTAGGTAGACCAGACACTCATACTCAAAGGCACAAGCAATGAGAGATGGGTAAGTCCCAAAGTCAGGCAACATGGAAACCCAAGACAGTGTCCCAGGTTACCAATCCATAGTGATGGTCCCCATGAGAACAAGTTAGACAAAATTATAGACAAATTCTAAAGATTAAAAGTATGTTCAAAATTTTAAAAGGTTACAAATAAATACATCTATGAATTTAAAGAAAAATGAATAAAATCTTCAATGAATTCTAACCCCTGAATTAATAAGGAAGACAATTTGGACAACCACAATAGACACCAGTGGAAAAGTGGAAACATGGGAGAAATCTCAAACTGAAATAAAGCTGGATATAAAAATCTAAATAAGTTAAATAAAGTAAAATAATCCTCAGAAATTCTAATCAATAAAATGGATTGGGTGGAAGATAAACTATCATCATAGCTTAAAGACAAGGTAGAAGAATTAGATTATTTAGTTAAATAATAAAAGAAAATTATAAAATATATAATGTCCTTTAAAAATCAAACCTCCGAATTGTGGGCATAGATGATAGAAAATAATTATATGTCAAAGGTCTAGAAAATGTTTTTAATAAAATCATGGAGGAAAATTTCCCCAACTCTAGGATAAGAGATGCCCATTTGTATACTAGAGGCATTTAGAACACTAAATGGTCAGGACCAGTGCACAAAAACCCCATGTCTTGTTGTGGTTAATACTAAATATATGGAACAATGAAAACACAATGAAAGCCACAAGAAGAAAGAAATAGGTCACACACAGAAGCAGGCTCCACACACTAATGGCTAAGTTGTATAATGGGAACTTTAAAAGCAAATAATGAGGAGTTCTTTGAGAGTGTTGATTCTTCTTTTTAATCTTTAGTATTCCTTCCAGTATCCTCTAAGGGCTGGCTTGGTGGCCATACTTTCTTTTGGGATGTTTGTTTGGTTTTGTGGGTTTCATTTTGTTTTGTTTCGTAGAAACCTCTTTCTTTTTCCATTTTTGACAACTAGGTTTCCTGGTTTATCCTGGTCTGGATTGGCATCTTCCAGGACAGGAAAACATTGCTCCAAACCCTTGTGGCATTTGTGATGAGTTTCTGCCCCACCCCCACCCCATGCTCTTCATTGTTTACCTGACTCGGACAGTTTTAGATCAGATGGGTGACATTTGAAGCTCAGTCTTAGGGCCACTTGAGATCAATTGTTGGGTGGAGTTGAAATAGAATATTTTATACACTTTTTCCTACAGTTTGATGAAACTAAAGGCCAGAGATGTCAAGTAATCTACTTTGAATATTCAGCTAAGCACTAGCAGGCAGAGATGTTAAATTTAAAAATCTGACTCTAGAGTCTTTGCTGAAACTATTACTCAAAAATAGACTTCAATGTTACCTTCTATCTTATTTTTCTAATATACTAGGCAAGCAATTCTAGGGGCCTCCACAGACATCCGATCATCTAAACATTCTTTGGTCTCCATTGAGAGATGAATCATTTTGCCCGAACAGGCAAGTCAGCTACTTAGAGTGGCCAGGATATGCTGCTCTTTGGAATTAAGGGTGTCTTCTGGCTGAAATCTCAATGTTCCCAGAGTGAAAAATCCAAGATTGCAGAGGTAGGAAGGTGCTGTTAATGCAGAACTTTGAGAAAGCGAATGTATAATGTTGACAGTAGATTTTTTTTTCTGACAATTTTTTGTTATCTAGAAAAACTTACCCTTTCCTTTCCCTCAACAATACCATTTAAGATGATGCCAAACAACTAAATACTAGATAAAAAGTTTTACCAAAATTAAATAAGCAAATAAATAAACAGAAGGCTTCATTCAAGAGGTAAGGTTACATATGCCTCAAACCTCCCCGCCTTTCCCGAGTCACTCCCTGTGTGTAGGCTTGGATAAGAACCTTCTCCTAAGCTTCTAATTCTTTAGCAATAAAATGGGACAACTATCTCATAGAGAAGCTGGCAGAATTCAATGACTGTATATACAACAGTATATTGTGTCTCCCTCTTCCCCTGTAGGGGTTGCATGTGCTAGGGTTCCTAAACATTTTAGGGGATGTGTGCTCTACCACAAGGCTATATCCCCAGCCCAGAAAGTACTTTCATATGTCAAAGAATGGTGAACAGATTTAAGACCATTACATGCAGGTAGTTCTACATCTTAAGGCATCTGACTAGGGGCCAGTCTGGCGGTGGACGACGACTGTCAGTTGCTCCCATTTTTAGTTTCATGTGATCAACTGAGAAGAGAACACTTCAGGTGTGTGCAGAAACATCACCTTCCATGTCAACAGTCCTCTGGTAGGTGAGCCAGAGGTCTGCACGTGTGGCTGAGCTGTACTGGGTGCCCACAGATACGTGGTTAAGATCGAGTCAGCTGTATAACTTTTCAGTGACTTGAGGGGGACCTTTGTCTACCACACTGGTGTGCCATGCTGGGCTGGGTTTGCATCTGTGGCTCGTCCTGTCGCCTAGTGCTCCACGACGCCTTGTGCCTGTGAGCCCTGAACAGGCCTTACCTCCTAGTGTGCATTCTTTCTCCCTGTCATGGTCCTCCCACCTCATTCTACTCACTATTTAAAGTAAACTCAGTATTTAAAGTCTTCTTAGCAGGCTCCCAAGAGCTCCAGCCTAACTTAGTTACCTATGTCCAAGGATCACATTCTATGCAGTAACCACCAGTCTATGCCTCCTTCTTCCACTCTGGATAATCGGTCTTCAAGGAAAATGTCAAGGTCTTTTTAAATGTGCATCCTTATCTCTTTAGAGATAATTCTCCAAGGTTCGGTAAATGCTCTTGCTGGGCAAACAGAGGCAACTCGCATTCACCCAACGCTTTCTCCGGTCTAGATAACTCTTATGCTCTTTTGAGGCAGCGTCCACTCGGATGAAATGATGGCCTATATTTACTTCATATTCTGATAAAATAAAATTACCTGCTCCCAGGGACAGGACGTGGATGGTATTCCATTCCAGGAGATGAGTCTCTGTGTGGAATTAGCTATCGGTCTTCCAGACAGCCTAGAATGGGTTGGACTTACAGTGAGTTACAAGTCTCAGAACAAACCCCAACCGGCTGGGGTGGTGAGTCAGGAAGACGCTGCTGAAATTCCTGCAGTCTTCCTAGACGTACCTTCCACTCACTTCTCAACCTATTCTATTGCCTGTGGCCAGAATCAGCTATTGGCAAGGTTAGCAGTACCTAAGAGTCACCAAGCCTAGGGACATGGTTCATCTCTCGTTTGACTTGGGTTCTCACCAACTTCACCCTGCTGAGCACTGGCCACTGTCTAATGCTTTCTTCTCCTGCCTGCTGTGAGCCCACCCACCTTCACTCACATCTTTCCAAGTACTCTTTTCCAGAGGCATGCTTCTCTGTTTCCCCACTGTGTAGGTCTTCTCCGAAGGTTCAGCCTTAGCCTTCCCCATCATATTCTAATGTCTTTTCCCACAAGACCTCATCTGCTGCCTGGACTTCAGTTATTCCCCACCACGGGCACAACTCACTAATCTGTATCTCTAGCCTAAATCCATCAGATTTTAGGTAATATGAATGTTAAATATGACATTAAACATAACAGCGGTTAAGAATATATATATATATATATATATATATATATATATATATATATATGCCTGAAGTTACTCACATCAATATCTCAGCGAACAAAAGGGAAATTTGTGATTTACTTCCTGTGTCCAAGACCCGATCATGAAACCTATGCAGTCAGCCATCTGTGACACTACAGCGTTAATATTAAGTGCACTTGGTAAAGCTGGGTAGCAGCCTTCAGAGGGACAAACAACCAAGAGTTCCGCTGTCAGCACACAAAGCAGCTGCTCATCTCTGTTAAGTGCAGGGAGACGGACTTGAGAAGTTGTAACTCATCCTAGGAAAAGAAAAGCAGCCAAGGACAAGAAGCCCGAGGGCCTGAAAACCAGGCTCTCTGCTGGGGCAATTTGGTTTAGCAGTTACTTCCCTGTGCAAAACACATCACCCGCCTGTCCTCATGAGGATATAAAGAAAATTAACTACGTAACCAATTACTTTGGACCAAGGTCCTCGTGGGCTGCGAATGGAGGGGTGCGGGGAAGTTCTGTGGAGGACCCCTCAAGGGCACAGAGTAGAAGATCTGTATCCTGCTAATTCTGCTAAAATTGGTGTGAGGCTTAAAGCCAACCGAGAGGCCAGCCACTGGGAAGATGATTGCTGAGCAGTGAGCCTGGGCTCCTACTTGGCCCAGAGCTGAGGGTTGGAAGCCAGAACTGAGGAGCGTTTCAGTGGAACCAGTGAAGTCAGAATGAATTCTTCTTTGCCTTAAGTCCCTACAATGTGTGATTCCAATTCCCTCCCCCAATATATGTTTATATTTTAAAAACTGTGTGTGTGTGTGTGTGTGTGTGTGTCCGCGCGTGCACACGCATGCGCATGCGTACACGCGTATGCATATGTTAAGGTAGGTACCCGAGGAGCCTAGGTTAGGGTGTTGGAACCCCCACATGGGAGTTACAGGATATTGTGAATTGCCGGATGTGGGTGCTGGGTACTGCACTGGGGCCTTTTGCAAGAGCAGTGCACGCTCTTAACCCACTGAGCCACCTCTGTAGTCCACTGCTGTACTTTTAGCAGAGCACACACACCCCTCATTGAACTTGAGCTGGGACTTCCCACAACTCATTGTCATTTTCTCTCTGTTCTCCACAGGCTTGGAGTGAACATTTGTTCAGCTGAAGTGTGAGGGGATGAAGTTTATTTCAGACCGAACTCCCCAGCCGATCACACATTTCCTGTTTAATTGGTGAGGGCGTCGTTGCATCTCCTGCCACAGCGATTCTCTCCACTGCCCTTCTGCCTTCTGTGACCTGCTTCCCCTCTCATTCCTTTTCTGTCAGTCTCCAGGAGGAACTATACTTGTAGGACCAACTTCAAATTGGTTTTGAGAACACATAGACTTCTGAAGGTTTAGGGGAGGGCTTTAGTGCTCAGAACCCTAAGTTTCTCTGGGCTCGAAGCCACATCTTACATCTTTATGGTCTTTATTTAGCTGCTACTTGAGGGCCTGCTAGTGATTCTGGGCACAGTGTGCTAGACCCAGAAAGTGAAATCTCTTTGCTTCTCAGTGATTGACTGTAAATATCTCTTTTAAATCCCCTCACCTAAAAGGGTCAAGTAAAAGTTTAGGTTTCCCAGTTTTTGAGTTTTTAATTCATCCCTTTTATGAAAATCCGTCTTCCTGGTGACAGTCTTTCTGGTACCCACTGTGACTCCTGTTCCTGTCTGACTTCAGGATACAGTCCCCTTTACATTGTGTAATACCAGGTTATCTCAGCTTATCAGTATAGATCAGCAAGTCTCCATATTTTATTTTTGGTTTTAAAAGCTATTTATATTTTTAAGTTATTTAAAAACCTCAATTTTTTTGCATCATAATATCTTTCATTGATGATTTGGGAATTTCATTCAATGCATCCAATCACTCTTACTTCTCATTCCTCCCAGGTCCACCCTCACACCATTGTCCGTCCCCTCCCCCTAAAAGGAAGAAAACCCCCCACCAACTCCAATCTGTGGTACCCATATACTCGTTGGAGTATAGCTAACCTCCCAGTAGGCAATCCCTTAAACATAACTGAGTCCTTTCCCACCCTACTCCCTACCCCTGACTCCCCACCTCCTGCCAGAAGCCATCAACTGTGAAAAGCTGCACTTCAGTATCTATCAAAAATTTTAAGGGCTCTCTTCAATGGCTTCCTGTCTAGACTGTTTTTTAAAAGCCCAATGGGGAGGAGGTTGTCACAGAATTCTTTAATGTCTCTCATTCTCAAATTTGAGTCCACAGGCATCAATTCCACTGCAAAAGAAGCTTTCAAGTCCATAACGGCCAGGGGCAGCTCAGATCATGAACTTCCACATGGTTTCCGGTAGCAGCATGGACCACATAGCCACACGGACTCCAGTGGCAGTTTGGAACACAGACCTCAAACATGGCCCCCAGTGACAGCACAGATCACAGACCTTAACATGGCTTCTAGTGACGACATGGACTGTGGATGTCAACATGATCTCCTGTGGTAGCCCTGATCATGGACATCAACATGGGCTCTGGTGGCAGCACTGATCACGGACATTGACATTTGGTCCCAGCTTAGATTTGGGACAAAGTCTTTCTGTGTAGGTTCACTGGCCTAAAACCCACTTATTTAGGCCAGGCTGGTTTCTTTTTATAATTTATTTTCATTTTATGTTCATTAATATTTTGCCCGCATGTATGTCTGTGAGGTGTCAGAAGCCCTGTAACTGGAGTTATAGACAGTCATGAGCTACCATATGGGTGCTGGGAATTGAACCCAGCACCTGCTGAGCCATCTCTCCAGCCACCCCAACCCCTCAGTTCCTTTGTGGGTCTTATCTATCAATGTTAATCATGTTGCAAGTTAGAAAGGAATGTTGAAACACTTACTACTTCACTGTAAAACTGTTATATTAGTTGTGTGTTTCTTTTGGAAATAATTATTTTGGAAAGTAAAAAACAAATGTAATGGTAAAAGTAGCTTTCATTAAAAAAGGAATTCTTCAAGTCTCTAAAGTTGGCTTAGTAAAAGTGGCTGGGCTTTTACATCTGTTTCTGTATTTAATCTATTGCTATATTGTGCTCTTATTGAAGGATATGAAAACAATCTGGCCTCGCTTTGACATACAGTTCAAAAAGAAATAAGAGTACCACTTCATAGCCATTTCACATAACTATCCCTTTCTTCTCTAAATTTACCAAAACTCAACAAGCATTGGTTTCATAGAGATTGGCTGCAAAGCAGTATTGAAATCAAGCAAGAACTTCCCTCATGCTAAAATGCATAAATGCTTTGGTGAGATTATTTACTTGTGAGTGCCTTCAATCACTGGCCCTTCGGAAAATTGCTTTGCTCAGTTCTGTAGCTGTACATAGTAGGGTGCTGTTGGCTTCACAGTGGTCAAGGCAAGGCTTTCATGATTCTGCTTTTGTCAAGAAAGTTCACATTGACTCATGGGCAATAATTCTGTCAGCTGTATCCTTTGACATGCCAGGTTCAATTGGTTCATATCTGAGAAAATACTTGAATAACCATGATTTGTCCTCCCTTCTTCTGTGGGGATAAAAATGATGTTTTGAGAGAAAGGCAGATAGTTTAGTTTACAACTCACTTGTGCTCTTGCCTCTCCTTGACACAGCTTTGGCACTGGAGACACTGCAGAAGTGCTGGCACACAGCTTCCACCTTATGCCCCGGAATGTTAAAATGGGTACACCCAAAAGATTAGCATTAATACAATTATCAACTTGAGTTGTATCATCAAATATGTCAAGTGCAATAGAATATATATATAATATATATATATATATATATATATATATATATATATATATATATATATATATATCAGGCACTGAAAGATACAATGTCAACTTGCACAGTTTGGCGCCCCAACCTTGATTTGTTCAGGCACCAGCATTTACCATCAGGGTAAACATCATGAAAAATGCAAGCAAAATCTTAGTTTGGCAGCAACAAAATAAAAATGTTTAAGCCTTGTGGAAGTTCTACAAAGGTCATGGCTATTCTTCCCAGGAGGCCTGGAAGTCACACTGATGATTGCTAGCTACATCAAGGGACCTCCAGCCTAACTGTGGGGTCTCATGGTCTTTTCAGTTTCCCTGAAACTGGTTCAGTCTCTGCTTTCCCTTAGTTGGGAGAGGGCTCTGGCCATGGAGAAGGTGGTGATCACGAGAGAGCCGTTTCGACACTCAGATCAGCAGCTGCGCAGATGGGAGGGCTTGTTTTCCTTAACTACATAATTGCCCTACTCGGGGACTTCATCGTTCATCAACATTACAGGTCCGAAATCAAACCCACCCACTCCCTACCATGATGCACTGCAGCGTAAAGTCTATCTTTTGGATTCACAAAGAACAGCTCTAATACTTTTTAAACAATAATCTTCAAAAAACAAACAAACAAAACAAAACCCTCTTTTCCTTTAAGTGCCACCTGCTGACTGTGTCACTTGGTCTCCTTATTTACCTATCCCAAGCAGTCAGTCAAACATCCCTGGCACCTCTGTTCACAAAACAGCAAAACAAAAGGAGGGGAGGCAGACTCAGGCTGAAGTCTTGGTGGTCACTTACAAAATTCATCTTTAGCCAAGATACTTCATTTCACCCACTTCGAGCTTGTCATCTACAAAGAGGGGATCATTTTTCTTTCCTCCTAAGGTGCCTCTGAGGCTAGGAAATTAATGAGAAAAAAATGTTTTAAGGAACAAAGTCTAGGCTAGATGTGCTTCACAGGTGTGGATTGGAGGCAGGACTTCCTAACTTTGTATTCTGAGGTCATTCGTTATGGAGGCAAAGGTAGGGGAGGTCAAGAGGTGATCAGAGACTCATGGTGTCTCCTAAGGCCTAGATGAGGAATGGAAAAGTACTTACTTCCATTGGTCTCAGGAAAGTACATGGGCAAGCCCAACAACAGGGCAGGGAAGGGAGTTACTTCCTCCAAGAGCGAGTCTGTATTGCTGAGTCATCATTTAACTATTTCCATATACCACTCCTTATAGGCGTCCTAAAAATAGAAAAATATTAATATGCGCTTGCAGGTAGTTTTAAGGAAAAAGAAGGCAGATTATGTATTCTAGTAAGGTCTTCACACCCTGGAAGCAAGGATTCTTTGTAGTGGCTATTCATCTGGTGTCTGCAATGGACTAAAACCCAAGGCAAATCAAATCCAAACTAAAACAGTTTCCCCAGCTTAATGACTGAAGGAGAAAAGTATTGCCAATATTTTCTCAGCCACAAAATTGCCAGCCCACTCCTGAATGAAACTTTGTGGGTAAAGTCATGGAGCAGCTTTCGTGAGCTCCTCAGCATAGTCAGTGCACCGGCAGGGGGCGCTTGCTGGCTTGTGGTTTCTAACCTGTTCTCTGCAACTCTTGTCTGGAGTCCCCTCCTCCTCCCGATCCATCAATACCTCTGTGTAAGTAGAGAAATTTCACCTTCATAACTTATTCATGGTTGGAAAGAAGGAACAACCTTGGGGAGACTCTCTGGGGAGAGACCTGGCCTGTCTTCCCCTCCCTAGGGATAGACCTCATTCACTCTTGTCTGGGATCGATGCAACAGATTCCTTTAGTTTAGAAGCCTCGAAGAGAGCAAGATGCTGACCTTTCTGCGTGAAATATTCTCTCTTAAAGTGGGAGTAACGCAGAGTCCGTAGGAACTGCAAGGGCAAGATTTGGAACAACTTTGATGGGAAAGAGCTTTAGGCTTGGTCTCAACTGGCCCCGGTTTGAAGACTGCTGGCTGGTAACAAGCCATGGATTGTAGGGATGGCGGCGTGTGTTCTCTGAGCCGAACCACATCATTTCTGAAATAAGTGTCCCAATGTAAGTTTTGTTTCATAAAAAAAAGCCCTCAGCCCTCAGGTATCTATAAAGTGGATGATTCTTAGTAAAATACGTAAGTAGTTGGAAGCTAAGAGACATTTTCTTTTAGAGAATTTCAGAAACCACAATACAGCCATGGCACAAAATGAAGAACACTCTTTGATTCTAATCTTGGATGGCATCTATACAGACAGAATACCAGAAAGTGAGGAGAACGAGTATCCAGCACCCCGCACGCAGATGCAGCGATTGTCAGTCATTGATGTTTTAACCTTCTCATCTTCTGATATTCGGAATGAACGTTCAGACAATCATTCAGACTGAGGATGCCTTCAGCTGAAGTGTGCCTAGGAAAGGCGTGTCATGGACAGACTCATCAAAGATGGATGGATGACTCTGCTACTGCTATCAAGTTGTTAAATATTATAATTTATGGGCTGTATTAATTATGGGCAATTTGATATCTGCAACAATACAGAAACAACCTGTAACTTTTTTTTTTTATTAACTTGAGTATTTCTTATATACATTTCAAGTGTTATTCCCTTTCCCGGTATCCGGGCAAACATCCCCCTCCCACCTCCCCTTCCTTATGGGTGTTCCCCTCCCAACCCTCCCCCCATTGCCGCCCTCCCCCCATAGTCTAGTTCACTGGGGGTTCAGTCTTAGCAGGACCCAGGGCTTCCCCTTCCACTGGTGCTCTTACTAGGATATTCATTGCTACCTATGAGGTCAGAGTCCAGGGTCAGTCCATGTATAGTCTTTAGGTAGTGGCTTAGTCCCTGGAAGCCCTGGTTGCTTGACATTGTTGTACTTTTGGGGTCTCGAGCCCCTTCAAGCTCTTCCAGTTCTTTCTCTGATTCCTTCAACGGGGGACCTATTCTCAGTTCAGTGGTTTGCTGCTGGCATTCGCCTCTGTATTTGCTGTATTCTGGCTGTGTCTCTCAGGAGCGATCTACATCCGGCTCCTGTCGGTCTGCACTTCTTTGCTTCATCCATCTTGTCTAATTGGGTGGCTGTATATGTATGGGCCACATGTGGGGCAGGCTCCGAATGGGTGTTCCTTCAGTCTCTGTTTTAATCTTTGCCTCTCCCTTCCCTGCCAAGGGTATTCTTTTTCCTCATTTAAAGAAGGAGTGAAGCATTCACATTTTGATCATCTGTCTTGAGTTTCGTTTGTTCTAGGGATCTAGGGTAATTCAAGCATTTGGGCTAATAGCCACTTATCAATGAGTGCATACCATGTATGTCTTTCTGTGATTGGGTTAGCTCACTCAGGATGATATTTTCCAGTTCCAACCATTTGCCTACGAATTTCATAAAGTCGTTGTTTTTGATAGCTGAGTAATATTCCATTGTGTAGATGTACCACATTTTCTGTATCCATTCCTCTGTTGGAGGGCATCTGGGTTCTTTCCATTTTCTGGCTATTATAAATAAGGCTGCGATGAACATAGTAGAGCACGTGTCTCTTTTATATGTTGAGGCATCTTTTGGGTATATGCCCAAGAGAGGTATAGCTGGATCCTCAGGCAGTTCAATGTCCAATTTTCTGAGGAACCTCCAGACTGATTTCCAGAATGGTTTTACCAGTCTGCAATCCCACCAACAATGGAGGAGTGTTCCTCTTTCTCCACATCCTCGCCAGCATCTGCTGTCACCTGAGTTTTTGATCTTAGCCATTCTCACTGGTGTGAGGTGAAATCTCAGGGTTGTTTTGATTTGCATTTCCCTTATGACTAAAAATGTTGAACATTTCTTTAGGTGTTTCTCAGCCATTCGGCATTCCTCAGCTGTGAATTCTTTGTTTAGCTCTGAACCCCATTTTTAAACATTTTCTTTTTTTTTTTTTTTTTTTTGGTTCTTTTTTTCGGAGCTGGGGACCGAACCCAGGGCCTTGCGCTTCCTAGGCAAGCACTCTACCACTGAGCTAAATCCCCAACCCTCTGAACCCCATTTTTAATAGGGTTATTTGTTTCCCTGCGGTCTAACTTCTTGAGTTCTTTGTATATTTTGGATATAAGGCCTCTATCTGTTGTAGGATTGGTAAAGATCTTTTCCCAATCTGTTGGTTGCCGTTTTGTCCTAACCACAGTGTCCTTTGCCTTACAGAAGCTTTGCAGTTTTATGAGATCCCATTTGTTGATTCTTGATCTTAGAGCATAAGCCATTGGTGTTTTGTTCAGGAAATTTTTTCCAGTGCCCATGTGTTCCAGATGCTTCCCTAGTTTTTCTTCTATTAGTTTGAGTGTGTCTGGTTTGATGTGGAGGTCCTTGATCCACTTGGACTTAAGCTTTGTACAGGGTGATAAGCATGGATCGATCTGCATTCTTCTACATGTTGACCTCCAGTTGAACCAGCACCATTTGCTGAAAATGCTATCTTTTTTCCATTTGATGGTTTTGGCTCCTTTGTCAAAAATCAAGTGACCATAGGTGTGTGGGTTCATTTCTGGGTCTTCAATTCTATTCCATTGGTCTATCTGTCTGTCTCTGTACCAATACCATGCAGTTTACATCACTATTGCTCTGTAATACTGCTTGAGTTCAGGGATAGTGATTCCCCCTGAAGTCCTTTTATTGTTGAGGATAGCTTTAGCTATCCTGGGTTTTTTGTTATTCCAGATGAATTTGCAAATTGTTCTGTCTAACTCTTTGAAGAATTGGATTGGTATTTTGATGGGGATTGCATTGAATCTGTAGATTGCTTTTGGTAAAATGGCCATTTTTACTATATTAATCCTGCCAATCCATGAGCATGGGAGATCTTTCCATCTTCTGAGGTCTTCTTCAATTTCTTTCCTCAGTGTCTTGAAGTTCTTATTGTACAGATCTTTTACTTGCTTGGTTAAAGTCACACCAAGGTACTTTATATTATTTGGGTCTATTATGAAGGGTGTCGTTTCTCTAATTTCTTTCTCGGCTTGTTTCTCTTTTGTATAGAGGAAGGCAACTGATTTATTTGAGTTAATGTTATACCCAGCCCCTTTGCTGAAGTTGTTTATCAGCTTTAGTAGTTCTCTGGTGGAACTTTTGGGATCACTTAAATATACTATCATATCATCTGCAAATAGTGATATTTTGACTTCTTCTTTTCTGATCTGTATCCCCTTGACCTCCTTTTGTTGTCTGATTGCTCTGGCTAGAACTTCAAGAACTATATTGAATAAGTAGGGAGAGAGTGGGCAGCCTTGTCTAGTCCCTGATTTTAGTGGGATTGCTTCAAGTTTCTCTCCATTTAGTTTAATGTTAGCAACTGGTTTGCTGTATATGGCTTTTACTATGTTCAGGTATGGGCCTTAAATTCCTATTCTTTCCAGGACTTTTATCATGAAGGGGTGTTGAATTTTGTCAAATGCTTTCTCAGTGTCTAATGAAATGATCATGTGGTTTTGTTCTTTCAGTTTGTTTATATAATGGATCACGTTGATGGTTTTCCTTATATTAAACCATCCCTGCATGCCTGGGATGAAGCCTACTTGATCATGGTGGATGATTGTTTTGATGTGCTCTTGAATTCGGTTTGCCAGAATTTTATTGAGTATTTTTGCGTCGATATTCATAAGGGAAATTGGTCTGAAGTTCTCTTTCTTTGTTGTGTCTTTGTGTGGTTTAGGTATAAGAGTAATTGTGGCTTCGTAGAAGGAATTCGGTAGGGCTCCATCTGTTTCAATTTTGTGGAATAGTTTGGATAATATTGGTATGAGGTCTTCTATGAAGGTTTGATAGAATTCTGCACTAAACCCGTCTGGACCTGGGCTCTTTTTGGTTGGGAGACCTTTAATGACTGCTTCTATTTCCTTAGGAGTTATGGGGTTGTTTAACTGGTTTATCTGTTCCTGATTTAACTTTGATACTTGGTATCTGTCTAGGAAATTGTCCATTTCCTGAAGATTTTCAAGTTTTGTTGAATATAGGTTTTTATAGTAAGATCTGATGATTTTTTGAATTTCCTCCGAATCTGTAGTTATGTCTCCCTTTTCATTTCTGATTTTGTTAATTTGGACGCACTCTCTGTGTCCTCTCGTTAGTCTGGCTAAGGATTTATCTATCTTGTTGATTTTCTCAAAGAACCAACTTTTGGTTCTGTTGATTCTTTCTATGGTCCTTTTTGTTTCTACTTGGTTGATTTCAGCTCTGAGTTTGATTATTTCCTGCCTTCTACTCCTCCTGGGTGTATTTGCTTCTTTTTGTTCTAGAGCTTTTAGGTGTGCTGTCAAGCTGCTGACATATGCTCTTTCCTGTTTCTTTCTGCAGGCACTCGGCGCTATGAGTTTTCCTCTTAGCACAGCTTTCATTGTGTCCCATAAGTTTGAGTATGTTGTATCTTCATTTTCATTAAATTCTAAAAAGTTTTTAATTTCTTTCTTTATTTCTTCCTTGACCAGGTTATCATTGAGTAGAGCATTGTTCAATTTCCACGTATATGTGGGCATTCTTCCCTTATTGTTATTGAAGACCAGTTTTAGGCCGTGGTGGTCCGATAGCACGCATGGGATTATTTCTATCTTTCTGTACCTGTTGAGGCCCGTTTTTTGACCAATTATATGGTCAATTTTGGAGAAAGTACCATGAGGAGCTGAGAAGAAGGTATATCCTTTTGCTTTAGGATAGAATGTTCTACAAATATCCGTTAAGTCCATTTGGCTCATGACTTCTCTTAGTCTGTCTACATCTCTGTTCAATTTCTGTTTCCATGATCTGTCCATTGATGAGAGTGGGGTGTTGAAATCTCCCACTATTATTGTGTGAGGTGCAATGTGTGTTTTGAGCTTTAGTAAGGTTTCTTTTACGTATGTAGGTGCCCTTGTATTTGGGGCATAGATATTTAGGATTGAGAGTTCATCTTGGTGGATTTTTCCTTTGATGAATATGATGTGTCCTTCCTTATCTTTTTTGATGACTTTTAGTTGGAAATTGTTTTTATTTGATATTAGAATGGCTACTCCAGCTTGCTTCTTCTGACCATTTGCTTGGAAAGTTGTTTTCCAGCCTTTCACTCTGAGGTAGTGTCTGTCTTTGTCTCTGAGGTGTGTTTCCTGTAGGCAGCAGAATGCAGGGTCCTCGTTGCGTATCCAGTTTGTTAATCTATGTCTTTTTATTGGGGAGTTGAGGCCATTGATATTGAGAGATATTAAGGAATAGTGATTATTGCTTCCCGTTATATTCATATTTGGATGTGAGGTTATGTTTCTGTGCTTTCATTCTCTTTGTTTTGTTGCCAAGACGATTAGTTTCTTGCTTCTTCTAGGGTATAGCTTGCCTCCTTATGTTAGGCTTTACCATTTATTATCCTTTGTAGTGCTGGATTTGTAGAAAGATATTGTGTAAATTTGGTTTTGTCATGGAATATCTTGGTTTCTCCATCAATGTTAAGTGAGAGTTTTGCTGGATACAGTAACCTGGGCTGGCATTTGTGTTCTCTTAGGGTCTGTATGACATCAGTCCAGGATCTTCTGGCCTTCATAGTTTCTGGCGAGAAGTCTGGTGTGATTCTGATAGGTCTGCCTTTATATGTTACTTGACCTTTTTCCCTTACTGCTTTTAATATTCTTTCTTTATTTTGTGCGTTTGGTGTTTTGACAATTATGTGACGGGAGGTGTTTCTTTTCTGGTCCAATCTATTTGGAGTTCTGTAGGCTTCTTGTATGTCTATGGGTATCTCTTTTTTTAGGTTAGGGAAGTTTTCTTCTATGATTTTGTTGAAGATATTTACTGGTCCTTTGAGCTGGGAGTCTTCACTCTCTTCTATACCTATTATCCTTAGGTTTGATCTTCTCATTGAATCCTGGATTTCCTGTATGTTTTGGACCAGTAGCTTTTTCTGCTTTACATTATCTTTGACAGTTGAGTCAATGATTTCTATGGAATCTTCTGCTCCTGAGATTCTCTCTTCCATCTCTTGTATTCTGTTGGTGAAGCTTGTATCTACAGCTCCTTGTCTCTTCTTTTGGTTTTCTATATCTAGGGTTGTTTCCATGTGTTCTTTCTTGATTGCTTCTATTTCCATTTTTAATTCCTTCAACTGTTTGATTGTGTTTTCCTGGAATTCTTTCAGGGATTTTTGTGTCTCCTCTCTATGGGCTTCTACTTGTTTATTTATGTTTTCCTGAAATTCTTTCAGGCATTTTTGCGATTCCTCTCTGTAGGCTTCTACTTGTTCTCTAAGGGAGTTCTTCACGTCTTTCTTGAAGTCCTCCAGCATCATGATCAAAAATGATTTTGAAACTAGATCTTGCTTTTCTGGTGTGTTTGGATATTCCATGTTTGTTTTGATGGGAGAATTGGGCTCTGTTGGTGCCATGTAGTCTTGGTTTCTGTTGCTTGGGTTCCTGCGCTTGCCTCTCACCATCAGATTATCTCTAGTGTTACTTTGTTCTGCTCTTTCTGACAGTGGCTAGACTGTCCTATAAGCCTGTGTGTCAGGAGTGCTGTAGACCTGTTTTCCTCTCTTTCAGTCAGTTATGGGGACAGAGTGTTCTGCTTTCGGGCGTGTAGTTTTTCCTCTCTACAGGTCTTCAGCTGTTCCTGTGGGCCTGTGTCTTGAGTTCACCAGGCAGGTCACTTGCAGCAGAAAATTTGGTCTTACCTGTGGTCCCGAGGCTCAAGTTCGCTCGTGGGGTGCTGCCCACGGGCTCTCTGCAGCGGCAACAACCAGAAGACCTGTGCCGCCCCTTCCGGGAGCTTCAGTGCACCAGGGTTCCAGATGGTCTTTGGCTTTTTCCTCTGGCATCCGAGATGTGTGTGCAGAGAGAAGTCTCTTCTGGTTTCCCAGGCGTGTCCGCCTCTCTGAAGGTTTAGCTCTCCCTCCCACGGGATTTGGGTGCAGAGAACTGTTTATCCGGTCTGTTTCCTTCAGGTTCCGGCGGTGTCTCAGGCAGGGGTCCTGTCGCTCCTGGGCCCTCCCCCACGGGAGCCCAGAGGCCTTATACAGTTTCCTCTTGGGCCAGGGATGTGGGCAGGGGTGAGCAGTGTTGGTGGTCTCTTCCGCTCTGCAGCCTCAGGAGTGCCCACCTGACCAGGCGGTTGGGTCTCTCTCCTGTAAGTAACTTTTAGCTGAACATTTAAAAGTCTCATCTAAAGTAAGTAATTCTAGAGTAATAGCAGGAATGACTAAACTTGAGAATTCCCACGTAAGGAGCATTCAAAATGCCTTCTACAAAATTTAACCCTCTATAAAGACAAATATTCAAGCTTCTATAAAAAATAGAGGCCAGGGGACCTGAAGCACTTAGCATGCTCGTTTTGTGCAGACACATCGGAAGGGAAAACCATCACACAATAGGCAGGTGTGATAAGAAAAAGCAGATGTGGCTCCCTAGTGCGGGCCTTAGCAGCTTTCACTCCCAGAGGTATTTTTATCCGTATACAAAAGAACGCACTTTGAGGGTATGTTTTTAAGACAATCTTGAATTATCAAGAAAAATTTCACAGAACCCTCAAATGCCCAGAAAACAGGCCGAAGAGAGAATTACACGGGGTTTCACCACCCTCCTCTGAAGGACATTTCTCCTTTGTCCAGAAGGCTCTGCAGAGCTCCTCGCAGGGAATTTGCAGTTTGACTGCGGAGCTGAAAAGTTTCACTAGGGGGCAGCCTATCACCGGACTCTGAGCTGATTCTGCATCTGATTTCAATAAGAAGCTGGCCCAGGGACTCGCACATTCTCGGCACAGCTTCTAAAGGAAAATTGATGCGCCTATAAAATGCCGAATCAGCACAATCACAGGAGGTGAGCAAAGGAAGGAAAAAAGTCTTGCATAATATTAAGAGCCCTGCAGAAATCAATGGCTAGGCATACAAACGCGGTGTGCTTTGAGCACAAATCTGACGTGGATGTGCCTGTGTCCAGACCAGGGGGACATTAAAAAGAGTCGTAGTTTAGATTTTACACATTGCACACACACAATTAAAGGACACGGTCCAATTAAACATTTCATAATTCGAAAGAAACCAAAGGGAAGAGGAACTGATTAATTCCTCACTCTGGTTTTAGCTGAGCCAAACGCAATGGTCAGGCAGTTCTCCTCTGCTGGGTGACTTCTGTTTGACCCTATACATCCTTCGAATGTTTTTCCTCTTTGCCACTCTTTCTCATGCATTTTATATTCCTCAAGTGTTCTCACCTAACAAAACCAACAGTCTCAGCCCCGGTGAGAGTCATGACTATTTTTGTAACCGGGCTCAGAATGGTCTCAGAACGCTGCACAGAGGCAATATTAGTAACGTGATACCGCGTAGCCGTGCGAGCAGCCGGGCTGTCTGCTCCCTTTGTGTCCGTGATTGTAAAAGGCAGCTGTGAGCTCTGGCATCCCTGAGTGACTGGTGTGACCTTGTGTGGTCTGGGAACCAACTGAGGGTGGCCTGGCATACTGTCACCGGAGACCTGCATGCTGCACAAGGTGGTAAGGGGGAACTGTGCATGAACTTGGCAGCTGTGCCCAGAATTCTGCTTACCTTGTGCCTGGAGCTTTAAAATAACAATGGAAAGGAAGTCACTAGATTAGACACTGCATCCACACAAGCACAAGACCAGAAAGAAACAAAAAAAAAAACACTTATCCTGCAAGGTCAAAACTAGAACCAGAGACAGAGAATATTCTTGGATTCTAGTTCCGCCTCTTGCTAACAGAATGAGCAAGTTATTTAACCTTTTTTTCTGATGTAGGTTCCTCTTCAATAAAAGGATGCTTAGAATAGCTCCTGTGTGAAGGGCTACGATTGTTACTACTTGTGACAGTGGACTTATGGGGAGGCTGTTTCTTCATTTATAACATGGGGAATCTGCTTTCTGGACTCGTAGGAAGAATTACTGAGCTATTATACTGTGAAGCGCTTACAGTGGTATCTGATAACTAGTAATTGCCCTATAACTATTATCTCTGATGTTCCTCTAAAGTGGAATGGAGATGATACGGTCCATTCTAGAGGGTTCCGGGCCATCTAGAAGGAATGAATAGGTTCAACGTATTGTAATCATCCAGGGTGTTTTGCCAACGATGCCGATTCTTTTTAGTACTTGGCTTGAGAATTCTCTTGCCTATTTCACCCAGTATCTATGTATGTCCTGACCCTAGAACGAAACCCGAATTCTGCAGTGGACACCTGGAGAACTCAGGCAGTCCTCAGCAGTAGGTCACCTCCTCTGTATTCTGGAGCTTCTAGTAACTTAAGAAAAAGTGTGCGCCCGTCCGCCATTTTTTCACACACAATCTGGAGACTTTCTGTGTGTCGTGAATTCCGCTATGGATTTCTGTAAACCTATGAGGGCCGGAATAAGAAGCCCTGCAGTGTAGAGAAGATTGTCTTAACCCAGAATTAGGTGTCACGAACAGGAATAAGATGTTTCTGAAATTGGCACGGTATCTTTGGTCCCCAGACTGTTGGTGGTGAGAGAACCATCACCCGGGATAGCCCATAGCTTCTCAGGTTCCTGCAGCAGCTGCCCTAAGACTGGTCAGTTTGACAGCTTCAGTATGTGCCCTTCCCCAAAGTTTGTATGCTGGGAGGAGTCCCCAATGTATTGGTATTGAGTAATGGTACCTTTAAGAGATGAAGGCTCTGCCCTCAAGAGGATTAATGCTGAGTTTATGAGCATGTGCATATTGTGAGAAGGAATTTAGTTTTCTCCTGCTCCCTTCTCTTCACCTCCTCCCTCCTTCTTGCCTCCTCTCTCCTTCTTGCCTCCTCCCTTCTCCTCCTTGCCTCTCCCTTCTCCTCCTGCCTCCTCCCTCCTCCTCCTTGCCTCCTCCCTTCTCCTCACTCACCTCTTCTCACCTTCCACCATGGCCTGGGGAGTGCGTCTCATGGTCTCACATTAGACTTCCCAGCTTCTGGAATTGTGAGTGAAGAAATCACCTTTTTCTAGCCTTTCTGTTCTCTCTGGGCCCCCAGCTGATTGACTGGTATGTCTGCTCTCCTGGTCAATTCATTGGCTCCCTCACTCACTTCCTCTGGTCACCCTCACAGACTCCCCGAAGGAGCGCTTCAGCATTTCTGAAGGTAAGCCAGCTCCCAAAAGTAACCACCACAGTGGGCCTTTGGAGGTGACGAAATCCAGAAAATTGAATTTTAGAATATGACCAGTCAATTTTGTCTTTTTGTTTTGTTTTAAAGAAATTGGTTTCTAAGCAGAGCAAGGGCAGTGGAAGGGAATGGGGGGAGAGAGAACTAGTTTATTTTAAATTCAGTATAATTCTTTTTTTTTAACTCAGTATAATTCTTATTTAAACTGATATTCTTCAAAGCACGAGAACAAGACAGGGTACAATATTCCCACAGAAAAAATCTTCCTAAGAGATGCAAGCTGCACTAACAGACGCTTCCATGGAAAGGTACAATTTGATCTTTGTAGTGATGTGTTTGTCTTCTTTAGTTCCAATGGAGTACCTTGTTATACACAGCTTCAGAGACTGACCTAATTGGGTTAATGAGAGAATGAAGAAAGGACAGACACACAGAAATACTAGGGTGGGGTGAGCCATGGGTACTCTGACTGGGATACACCAACAGCAGCAACCTGGGAATGCAGAAAGTTTTCACAACCCGAATTAGGAAAGTAGGTTTATTGTAAGCAACTGAATAAGGATGCAGGTTCAGTTAATCCTGGTAGGAAATCTCTGGAGGAAAGCAGGCTCAGGCTGCAGCCATGCGCGAGGAAGCTATGACTGAGAGATCAATTATGTGTAAGCACTTGGACCAGACAAAGACTTTTCCCTGCCTCCACACCCCACCAGGGAAAGGCTTTGCACTCCCGTGAGTCTGAAGCATTGGGGTCCTTGACATGGCTGTCCCCGTATCAACAACACACACTGACTCAGCAGTTCCTCCACTTCCCACAAACATATACCATGAAGTTTCAAACTTGGGCCATGTGTTTATTTACTCTTCCGACCCTTATTCTTTGGGTAGGATTCCTTTTCTCAGGCAGGAAGCAAGCTTGAGATCAGGAACCATATTTGGCTACTTATATCTTTACGTCTACCCCTGGCTTAGGGTTCAATAAATACTACTTTTATAGAGTCGAGGACTTTATTTAATTACAACAGAAAGTGTCTGAAAGGTAATATTCTGGACAGCAGTGGACTCTGATCACAAACCAACACAACTGCAGTAGATCCGTTCTGACTGCGTTCTTTATGAGAGGTGCGCTCCGAAACCCACAAAACAGAAGATAAAATTAGCTTCCTTAGGCTACATTCACCTTTTAAAACATAGGCTCTTGGTATGTAGTTGAGCCTGGCTTCAGACTCTGTGTGACACAGGCTGTCCAGATCCTCTTTATTAGTGCCTCAGCCTCGTGAGGGTTGCAGGCAACCACCATACCTGCCTAGGTTGCATTCCTGCGTGGAGATTCCAAATTCATTGAGGATATTCTCTATCCAGAACCCCATAGACTCACTTGGGAGCATTTTTGATCTCTTTAACATTTCAAGGATGGGAGGTACCACTTCAAGGATGGAGGGTGGCATTTTAAAGATGGAGGGAAGCATTTCTTTTGCATTGATGGCATTGCCGACGAACTTCAAATAGATCAGGAGCTGAGCAGATAGTGTTCTCTGATCCTCTGAGGCAGGTAGGAGGACAACGGTCTCCAAGGTTGCTATGGCTATTCAGAAAGTCTTAAAGCTACCAGTCTTTGGGGAAAACTAGGTATCCAGGGGCTCAGTGCTGAGATCAGCCGTTTGCCTGAATAATACTAGGGGTTATTGCTCTAGAAACAATTGATATTAAAGATGTCACCTATATCTCAAACTATCATTTTAATACAAGGCAGCCACTGATATGAAAGAATTCTCAAGTGTGTAGTGCTGAACAGTGTTTGGAATCCCCACAAGTCTCATTACTTCTGAGCCTCAAATTAAATTCTTTGTTCTTACCTGAATGCAGTCGCCCGGGGGCTTTAAAAGATCTTTCTCTTGTTAGTGGCTATTTTTCAAATGGGCTTTAAAAAGTCTGGAGTCTTAGGAATGTTCTACAGAAATGTAGGCAGATAGAAAGGCAGGGCAACATAAGGCAGGGCTTTGGGCAAATAAATGGTAACGTAAGGAAAGCTTAACAATGAGCACTGGTGCTACCTGGCAGCAATGTATAGTCTGTGTTTCGTTAAAGCGCCAACATCTGAAAAAATCTTCTGGGATTCATTGTCTGAGACTCCCACAAGACTGTCTTTCTTTAAGTGACGGGTAGCACTCTCCTCGTGCCCATGCGTGAATCTCCTCTGAGGATACAGCAGCTAAAACAGAAGAGGTGATGTGTTGCCAGTGAGAAGGAAACAAGCCATTTTGGAAAAGGAACAGAAATCAAGTGAGTTATTTTTCCTGGTGAGAATGAAAAGGTCTTTCTGAAGAAATGGCTCCGAACCATAGTAACTTTAAGGGGATTCTCAGTGTCTTTAAACTGAAGAACACACATGAAATCTGACACAGAGAGCAACGCATGACCATGCTAGCCCCCCTAGACATTCACATGGGCTGTTGGAGATGCGTTACTAAATCCATCTGACAGGAGCTGCACTTGCTCTGCTCTTTACGGGGCACATGGCTATAGGAGTGACAAGAGGTGAGCTTCAGACAAGTGCCCTTGGGGAAGGGTAACCGTCGGTGTTCAGAATAGTCACCAGAAGAAATGGTCTATTGTTCTACCAAGCTTGTGATCTTTCTAAAATGGGGGAAAATCAATAGGCTTCCAACTGAAGTTTTTAGCTATCGATTGCTCTTCTTAACCCACAGAGTTCTTTAAATATTATCCTTTAGTAGTGGGACTGCTCAGGGCAAGGCATTGTGGCTCAGAGTGGAAGAAGTCAGACAGCAGTTCCTTTGTTCACACTTTTCATGGATGTGTGCAAGTGTACGTATTGGGAAATATCTTTCCATGTCAGATGATGCATCCTTAGGCAGGAATAGGATTCTGAGTCTAAAGAGAGCTGGAGCTGGGGAATTCAGCCGTCACTGGAAGCTGTGTGGGGAGAGAAATGACAGTCTTCTTCTTTGTCCTCTGATCGTACTGGGTGACTTCCATTGGTCTGACCCACCTGGAAAGAGGGCAAGACAGCTGGTAATGCAATAAATTCAAGTCAGTTCTTAAGGCAGGGAACAAGAACTGGTAGGCCAGAAAATGAACGGTTGTGGTGAGCACAGACTAACCCGCTTCAGAAACTATGGATCAGGACTACACAGCGTAGCTATGGTGGTTAACGTTGAGTGTCAGTTGGATTGCACTGAGAAGTACCTAAGAGGTTAGTAAAGTACACCTCTGGGCGTGTCCACTAGTGAGTGCCCCTGAATGTGGGCAGTCTTATCCCCTCGGCTGGGAGTCTGGTAGAAAAAAGGAGAACATACAAAGTCTGCTAATGTACGAGTTCTCTTGCTGTTTCCTCACTGTTTCCATGTGAACTGCCGAGCTCTGCCCACAATGGTTGGGCATTTCTGGGACCATCAGTGAAAATATGTTCTTCCCCTCTCATATTCTCAAGTATTTTTGTCTTGGAGATGAACACCTGGTTAATGTTAGAGTATATATGCTATTTTTCGCAAAAGCAATGCATAACTAGTCATATATTTTTCTCCTTTCTCTATAGACCTTTTTCTGTAGACCATCATTAAAAGTGCTGCTGAAGACTATTCAAGTATACGGAGTAGTAGTTAATTTCTTTACTTCTTTTATTCAAGTAAGTAGAGCAAGACATACACAGTTACGTTTTCATACTCCCCTATGGTATAGTCTCCTTTGCTGTAAATGCACTGGTCATAAAGATAAAGTCATATATCTTGGCCTTCATGAGACATACAGAATGTTCTCCATCTCCTCAGTTCACGATGCTCTTAAGATCTTCAACCCAAGCTGCTTATTTACTTTTGTTACTTTCTCAATGAGGAAGACAGTCAGTCTGAACTCTCTGTAAGAAACACAAAATGGCAAGACTGTTGTCGAAGTCTATGGATAGCCAGAAGAGGAACGCATCAGCAAGTGTTGATGGACTGTTTCCCAGATATTGGACAGTTTACTAAGTACAAGAAACATGCAGACCTAAAAGACAAAGACTCAGATAGGAAATCCAAAGGGTAATCGCTTAATATGATGAGCAATTTAACAGAGAGGCGAATCAAGCCCTGGGATTTCATGGAGTGAAACACCTTGGGAGTCAAAGGATTCGCAGAGTGGAAGAGAAATGAACTGGGGTGTGGCGAAAGGATAGGGATAAGAGAAGGATATGGCCTGAGGAAAGGCCTACTCTAGAGTTGTGCAGGTGGGACTGAGCTGGGTGGGATGATAGTAAAGAAGTCAGACCCGATTTAGTCGGGATCCGTTGGCAAAAGCCTGCCTGCCTGATAAATGTTGGCTTTCCCTTTTGCTGTTCTTCAGTGCGTGCGTACGTGTGTTTTATTCATGTCACAGCGTACCTGTGTGCCTGCCTGTGTCTGTGGAGGCAAGAGGTTGATTGGGTGTCGCCCTCGGTTGCCTCACACCCAGTGCTTTCAGACAGCGTCTCTCACTGAACATGGAGTTCCCCGATTAGGCTAGGTTGGCTGGCTGTAAGGCTCTCCCTGTCACTGAGTTACAGAGGCATGTCCCTACACATGGCTTCTAAGTGGATTCTGGAAATTAAGCTCCGGTCCTTCGGCTTCTGGGGCACACGCTTTACCAACTGAGCCATCATGCTAGCCCTTTGATGTTTAACACTGCATTTAAACACAGCGTGTGATAATAGCTTTGATGGCTACTGACACTCTGTTCATTCAGGAACTAAATCTCTTCCGTCTTCATCGACAATTCCAGTTCATTGTTTTCAATAGTCCTATTGTATAAAGATGTGAGCAATGATTTAGTATTAATTTTGCCGCGTCGATAACCATTTAAGGTTCGAAGATTTGTCTAATCTCGGGATGCCATATTTCTGTCACTCAAGCTATTGCCGTCATGATTTTCCTATTGTGCAGACCCAGACAAAACTGGACCTCAACCTTCTTACTGGGCACCATTCTCTGCTGGTTAGAAGCCGCTGTGGACAAACTGGGGAAGTTTTCTTTGCTTCTTCCAGTTCCCTTTCTCTGGTTATGCTTTGCTTTGTCTCGTCCTAGGCATGGGAAGAAAGGCAAGTAGAACTTAAGTAAGCAATTCTTTGGGTTAAACAACAAAACAAAACCCAGTTTTCATTTTGTTAGTAACTTTCCTGCTTTTTGCAGACATGGATTAATGCTTGCTTTATAAGTTCTCTTAATATCACATGGCCTAGAGATTTTTCTTAGTTTCTTAGTTTCCTCAGATTATCTCATAATAAGTAATGACAGAAATCACTTTACTTGGACAAATTTTTATTTCATAACAGGTAAATGCAAAAAGAATTTACATCAATTTCTTAATTATTGTTCTTCTGTATTAACATACCCATTTTACTAGCTATTAAAATAGAAGAAAGAATTATAGACCACAGCTGGGAATGGTGGTTGTTTCTAATATTTTATGATCACTGAACATAGTCAGAACATCCTAACAGAGCAAATCATAAGATGGAAATAATAAAGAATTTAAATGCAAAGATACATTCAAAAATATATAACTCTTTGGGAATGTGTAAAATAACCTACGCCTAATATGTAAATATATAAATGAAAACAATTCCATTATCTATAGACCTCCTGCAATTTTAAGCTAAAGAGTATCTACTTGAGACTTTAAAAAAATACACCATCTTGTCTGGGAGGAGCTAATGAAACTTTTACTGAGCACTGACACACTGGCATTTCTCTACCTCCCCATACGATTTCCCTACAATAATCAGGTACCCAGACAACAGGATCAACCAGATGTTTCACTTGTTGCCACTGTTTCTGTCCCACACAGGGGACAGGATGACTTTAGACAAAACTATTCTTAAGAATAAATCTCAGTGTTGCCACTTTCCGGAAGTGAATGCAGTTATCACTCAAGTGACTTTACAACATTAAAGTTCTTATATCTTTATTTGTACCTTGTGAAAAATGACCAGTGATGATTTAGAAGGGTGGTAGTCTTGTTTGAAATCACACTTGAGAAGATTTAGGACCAGTAACTTTTTCTTTTATAAAGGAAAACATTTAATTGCTGATGGCTTACAGCTTACAGGTTCAGAGGTTTAGTCTACGTTCTTTTCTATTTTCTCCTTCCTCCTGCTCTCTTCCTCCCAAGTCCCTCCCACCCTTTACCTCCCTTGATTATTTTGTTTCCCCTTCTAAGTAGGACTGAAGCATCCACTCTTTGGTCTTCCTTCCTCTTGAGTTTCATGTAGCCCCTGAGTTATATTGTGGGTGTTCCAAGCTCTTTTCCTAATATCCACTAATTAGTGAGTACATACCATGTGTGTTCTTTTGTGACTGAGTTACCTCACTCAGTATATTTTCTAGATCCACCCATTTGCCTGAGAATTTCTTGATGTCATTGTTTTAAATAGCTGAGAAGTACTCCATTGTGTAGATGTACCCCATTTTCTGTATCCATTCCTCTGTTGAGGCACATCTGGGTTCTTTCCAGTTTTTGGCTATTATAAATATGGCTGCTATGAGCAAGTGGAGCATGTGTCCATATTACATGTTGGAATATCTTTTGGATATATGCTGGGACCTCAGGTTCTACTATGTCCAATTTTCTGAGGAACCACCAAACTGATTTCCAGAGAGGTTGTACCAGCTTGCAATCCCACCAGCAATGGTTCCTGTTTCTCCACAATCTTGACAGCATTTCTGTCACCTGAGTATTTGAACTTAGCCATTCTGACTGGTGTGAGGTGAAATCTCAGGGTTGTTTTGATTTGCATTTCCCTGATGACTAAGGATGTTGAACATTTCTTTAGGTGCATCTCAGCCATTCGGTATTCCTCATTAAGAGTTCTTTGTTTATCTCTGTACCTCATTTTTTGATAAGGTTATTTGATTCTCTGGAGTCTAACTTCTTGAGTTCTTTGGATATATTGGATATTAGCCCTCTATCAGATGTAGGATTGGTAAAGATCTTTCCCCAATCTGTTGGTTGCCGTTTTGTATTATTGACAATGTCCTTTGCATTACAGAAGCTTTGCAATTTTATGAGGTCCCATTTGTTGATTCTTGATCTTACAGAATAAGTCATTGGTGCTTTGTTCAGGAAATTTTCCCCTGTGTCCATGTGTTGAAGCTCTTTCCAGCTCTTTTTTCTATTAGTTTGAGTGTATCTGGTTTTATGTGGGGGTCCTTGATGCACTTGGACTTGAGCTTTGTACAGGGTGATGAGAATAGATTGATTTGCATCCTTCGACATGCTGACCTCCAGTTGAACCAGCACCATTTGTTGAAAATGCTGTCTTTTTTCCAATGGATGGTTTTAGATTCTTTGTCAAAGGTGTGTGGATTCATTTCTGGGTCTTCAATTCTCTCTCATTGATCTACCTATCTATCTCTGTACCAATACCATGTAGTTTTTATTGCTATTGCTTTGTAATACAGTTTGAGGTCAGGGATGGTGATTCCCCCAGAAGTTATTTTATTGCTGAGAATAGTTTCCTTCTATATTCTGTTTTTTTTGTTATTCCAAATGAATTTGCAAATTGCTCTTTCTAACTTGATGAAGAATTGAGTTGGAATTTTGATAGGGATTGCTTTGAATCTGTAGATTGCTTTCAGCAAGGTGGCCATTTTTACTATATTAATCCCACCAATCCATGAGCATGGGAGATCTTTCCATCTTCTGAGGTCTTCTTCAATTCCTTTCTTCAGAGACTTGAAGTTCTTGTCATAAAGATCTTTCACTTGCTTGGATAAAGTCACACCAAGGTATTTTACATTATTTGTGACTATTGTGAAGGGTGTCATTTCCTAATTTCTTTCTTAGCCTGTTTATCCTTTGAGGAGAGGAAGGCTATTGATTTGTTTACATTAACTTTATATCCACTTTGCTGAATATAAAGGCTTAATAGTTCTCTGGTGGAACTTGGGGGTACTTAGGTATTCTATTATATTATCTGCAAATAGTGATATTTTGACTTTTTCCTTTTAAATTTGTATCCCTTTGACCTTCTTTTGTTGTCTAATTGCTCTAGCCAGACTTCAAGAACTATATAGAATAGATAGGGGGAAAGTGGGTCTAGTCCCTGATTTTAGTAGGATTGCTTCAAATTTCTCTCCATTTAGCTTGATGTCGGCTACTGGTTTGCTATATATTGCTTTTACTATGTTTAGGTATGGGCTTTCATTTCTTCATCTTTCTAAGACTTTTTAAAATGAATGGGTGCTGAATTTCATCAAATGCTCCTTCAACCTTTAATGCAATGATCATGCAGTTGTTTTCTTTGAGTTTGTTTATGTGGTGGATTATATTGAGGGATTTGCCAGTATTGAACTATCCCTGCATCGCTGGGATGAAGCCTACTTTATCATAATGAATTATAATTCTGATGTGTTCTTGGATTCAGTTTCCAAGAATTTTATTGAGTGTTTTGCATTGATATTCATGAGGGAAATTGTTCTGAAGTTCTCTTTCTTTGTTGGTTTCTTTGTGTGGTTTTGGTATCAGCATTATCATGGCTTCATAGAAGGAATTGGGTAGTGTTCCTTCTATTTCCATTTTGTGGAATAGTTTGGACAGTATTGGTATTAAGTCTTCTATGAAAGTCTGATAGAATTCTGCACTAAACCCAACTGGTCCTGGCCTTTTTTTTCTTTTTTTGGTTGGGAGGCTTTTAATGACTACTTCTATTTCTTTAGTGGTTATGGGACAGCTTAGATGGGTTATCCGATCCTGCTTTACCTTTGGTACCTGGTATTTGTCCATTTCCTCCAGATTTTCCAGTTTTGTTGTATAAGCTTTTGTAGTAGGTTCTGGTGATTTTTTAGAATTTCCTCAGTTTTTGTTGCTATGTCTCCCTTTTCATTTTTAATTTTGTTAATTTGGATACTATTTCTGGACCCTTTAGTTAGTCTGGGTAAGGGTTTATCTATCTTGTTGATTTTCTCAAAGAACCAGCACCTTGATTTGTTGATTCTTTGTATAGTTCTTTTTGTTTCTACTTGGTTGATTTCAGCCCTGAGTTTGATATTTCCTGCCTTCTACTCCTCTTGGTTGTATTTGTTTCTTATTGTTCTAGAGCTTTTAGGTGTGCTGTCAAGATGCTAATGTATGCTCTCTCTAGTTTCTTTTTAGAGGCACTCAGAGCTATGAGTTTTCCTCTTAGCACAACTTTCATTGTGTCTCCTAAATTTGGATATGTTGTGCCTTCATAATCATTAAATTATAAAAAATCTTCAATTTCTTTTATTCCTTTCTTGACCATGTTATCATTGAGTACAGTGTTGTTAAGCTTCCGTGTGTATGTGGACTTTCTGTTGTTTTGTTTCAGTTTCGAAGAAGGTACCATGAGGGACTAAGAAGAAGGTATTTTTTGTTTGTTTGTTTTAGGATGAAATGTTCTATAGATACATGTTAAATCCATTTGCTTCATAACTTCTGTTACTTTCTCTGTGTCTCTATTTAGCGTCTGTTTCCATGATCTGTCCTTTGATGAGAGTAGGGTGTTGAAGTCTCCCACTATTATTGGGTGAGGTGCAATGTGTGCTTTGAGCTTTTGTAAGTTTCTGTTATGAATATGGGTTCCCTCACATTTGGAGCATAGATATTCAGAATTAAGAGTTCATCTTGGTAGATTTTTCCTTTAATACGTATGAAGTGTCCTTCCTTATGTTTTTTTTTTTATAACTTTTGGTTGAAAGTCGATTTTATTCAATATTATAATGGCTACTCCAGCCTGTTTCTTGGGACCATTTGCTTGGAAAATTGTTTTCCAGTCTTTTATTCTCAGATAGTGTCTCTCTTCATCACTGGGGTACGTTTCCTGTATGCATCAAAATACTGGGTCCTGTTTACTTATCCAGTCTGTTGTCTATGTCTTTTTATTGGGGAATTGAGTCCATTGATGTTAAGAGATACTAAGGAAAAGTGATTGTTGTTTCCTGTTATTTTTGTTGTTAGAGATGGAATTATGTTTGTTTGGCTATCTTCTTTTGGGTTAGTTTAAAGAAGATTACTTTCTTGCTTTTTCTAGGGTGTAGTTTCCCTCCTTGTGTTGGAATTTTCCCTCTATTATCCTTTGTAGAGCTGGATTTGTAGAAAGATATTGTGTAAATTTGGTTCTGTCATGGAATATCTTGGTTTCTCCATCTATGTTAATTGAGAATTTTACTGGATACAGTAACCTGGGCTGGCCTTTGTGTTCTCTTAGGGTCTGTATGACATCTGCACAGGATCTTCTGGCTTTCATAGTCTCTGGTGAGAGGCCTGGTGTTATTCTGATAGGTCTGCCTTTATATGTTACTTGACCTTTTTCTCTTACTGCTTTTAATATTTTTCTTTGTTTTGTGCATTTTGACTATTATGTGATGAGAGGAGTTTCTTTTCTGGTCCAATCTATTTGGAGCTCTGTAGGCTTCTTGTATGTCCATGGGCATCTCTTTCTTTAGGTTAGGAAAATTTTCTTCTATAATTTTGTTGAAGATGTTTGCTGGTCCTTTAAGTTGGGAATCTTTGCTCTCTTCTATACCTATTATCTTTAGGTTTGATTTTCTCATTGTGTCCTGGATTTCCTGGATGTTTTGGGTTAGGAGCTTTTTGCATTTTACATTTCCTTTGACTGTTGTGTCGATGTTTTCTATGGTATCTTCTGCCCCTGAGATTCTCTTTTCTATTGCTTTTATTCTGTTGGTGATGCTTTCATGTATGATTCCTGATCTCTTTCCCAGGTTTTCTATTTCCAGGGTTGTCTCCCTTTGTGATTTATTTGTTGTTTCTGTTTCAATTCCTTTCCTTCACCTGTTTGCTTGTGTTTTCCTGTAATCCTTTAAGGGACTTTTGTGTTTCTACTGTAAGGGCTTCTACCTGTTTACCTGTATTTCTTTAAGGGAGTAATTTATGTCCTTCTTAAAGTTCTCTAACATCATCATGAGATGTGATTTTAAATCAGAATCTTGCTTTTCCAGTGTGCTGTGGTATCCTGGACTTGCTGTAGTTGGAGAACTGAGTTCCGATGTTGCCAAGTGACTTGGTTTCTGTTGCTTAGGTTCTTGCACTTGCCTCTCACTCTCTGGTTATCTCTGGTGTTAATTGGTCTTGTTGTCTCTGCCTGTGGCTTGTCCCTCCTATAAGCCCGTGTGTCAGTACCCCTGGGGGACCATGTCTCTTCAGGCAGAATTTGGGTATGGAGAACTGTGGTACAGGATCAGTTCAAGGGTGCAGAAGATAACCAGAAGGATCCTGTACTGGGCTGATCCTTTGTTCTTGTGTCCTGAGGGCTCCAGACAGGTCCCTCTTAGTCTAGGTATTTAAGCAGAAGTGGTGGTCTAACTTGTGCTCTCAAGTATGTCAGCATTCCTGGGAGACCAGCTTTCTCCCCGCAGGATTTGGGTACAGAGAACTGTGACACACGGTCAGCTCCAGGTTCAAATGGAAACTGGAAGTAGTTTAGTCTATTTCATCAGGATGAAAAACACAGCAGCCTTCAGGCAGACATGGTGCTGGAGAAGGAACTGGAAAGAGTGTACCTATGTTCCTAGCATCTGAAAACTCAAAGCCCTCCCCCAGTGACTGACCAACAACATTTAAACATTCAAAAATTATAATCTAGTTGTTATCATTGCTTTATTTAACTTTTTTTTTTTTTGGTTCTTTTTTTTCGGAGCTGGGGACTGAACCCAGGGCCTTGCGCTTCCTAGGTAAGCGCTCTACCACTGAGCTAAATCCCCAGCCCCTGCTTTATTTAACTTTGATCCAAAAGTATCTGTATAAGAAGACCAAGCAGTTATTTTGTAGATGAGGGACATATATGCGGTAGTGCAAATGTGGCTTGGCTAAGGTTGCAGAAGTGAGTAGAATAATGGAAACCCGGATGTGGTTCTTTTGATTTCTGCTCTCATTTTCCTCCCTTTGTTCAAGCTGAGACAAAAATGATAGTCCTTATCCACCAGGAAAATGAACAGATACTAGACTGGGCAGAGATTACATGTTGGTCAGGATGTAGTCATATACCCTCCTGGGACTCCTGGTAACCAATGGCCCACATTGATATGGGGACCAAAGATGTCAGACTGTGGTCGAAAGTTAAGAACTAGGAAGGCTAATGGTGGAAGCACATGAGCAAAAATCAAGCTGGAGAAAGTTGGGATCTAGTTTGACAATTCAAGCCTTCATAAGGATGTGGTATCTGCCAGAGCCTATTAACAGAGACAAAACACACAGTTTCTGTCCTGAAGAAATTCATAGTCTAGAGGAGAAGATAGTTAAAAGACAGCTTGACAAATGTACCATACATAGGGTGTTATGGGATCGTCCTGATTAGAAGTCTGTATTCCAGGTAGCCATAGGGAGTAGAGTTGGGCATGAGAACTAGGAAATATTTTCCACGGAAGATAAATTTTAGCAGAACAGGTAGTCATTTTAGGCAAAGGTAGTCATTAGCTTAGCAATGGAGGAAATTAAAAGGGAAAGGCACTTAGTACGAACCTTGGGAGAAAATGAAAGCAGAGAAGACTAAAGCAATTATTGTGCACCCCTGATGAGTTTAGGATGTGGGAGGAGATGAGGTCAGAAAGAGACAGGGCCAGATAATAAAACATAGTGAGTCCCCGAGTAAGTCAGGTGTTTGCATTCCAGGTACATATAAGAAAGAGCTTCTTTATTGTTTTGTTTTGTTTTTCATACTATTGAGGTAAGTAATAGAATAAATTAGAACCGGCTTCCATGGCATAGTAAATGAGAGGCAGGATAACGAAGACTACACTCTATCCCAAAGACAGAGAGGTTGGAAGGGCACTGGGAGTCACAACAGGGAGTTAGAACATCTGGAAATTATGCAGATGTGGAAAGACAACTCAAAGAAAGGACCAAGGAACATGAAGACGGAGCAGTAGCTACCTGGCAATGGAAAAGAAAGCAGGAGTCTCAGCCCAGAGGTGAGCTAACGGCCTCATGGAAAGAGATGGGCAATTTTACCAGGAGGATGTAACTGCAACTCCATTCAGGAACCTAGAATATGATCTGGAGTTTTGGCAAATCTATCCATTCTTACTACCTTGTACAAAGCTCAAGTCCAAGTAGTTCAAAGACCTCCACACGAAACCAGATACTCGACAACTAATAGAAAAGAAGGTGGGGAAGAGTCTTGAACACATGAACACAGGGGGAAATTTCCTGAACAGAATACCAATAGCTTATGCTCAAAGATCAAGATTCAACAAATGGGACCTTATAAACCTGCAAAGCCTCTGTAAGGCAAAGGACACTGTCATTAGGACAAACGGCAACCAACAGATTGGGAAAAGACCTTTACCAATCCTACATCCTACAGAGGGCTAGTATCCAATATATACAAAGAACTCAAGAAGTTAGACTCCAGAGAGCCAAATACCCCTATCAAAAAATGGGCTATAGAGGCGAACAAAGAATTCTTTTTTTTTTTTTTTTGGTTCTTTTTTTTGGAGCTGGGGACCGAACCCAGGGCCTTGCACTTCCTAGGCAAGCGCTCTACCACTGAGCTAAATCCCCAACCCCAAGAATTCTTAACTAAGGAATATTGAATGGCCATGAAGCACCTCAAGAAATGTTCAACATCCTTAGTCACCAGGGAAATGCAAATCAAAACAACCCCAAGATTCTACCTCACACCAGACAGAATGGCTAAGATAAAAAACTCAGGTGACAGCAGATGCTGGTGAGGATGTGGAGAAAGAGGAACACTCCTCCATTGTTGGTGGGATTGAAAACTGGTACAACCATTCTGGAAATCAGTCTGGAGGTTCCTCAGAAAATTGGACATAGTACTACCTGAGGACCCAGCTATCCCATTCCTGGGCATATACCCAAAAGATGATCCAACATATAACAAAGACACATGTTCATATTGGCCTTATTTATTTATTTATTTATTTATTTTTTATTAACTTGAGTATTTCTTATATACATTTCAAGTGTTATTCCCTTTCCCGGTATCCGGGCAAACATCCCCCTCCCCCCTCCCCTTCCTTATGGGTGTTCCCCTCCCAACCCTCCCCCCATTGCCGCCCTCCCCCCATAGTCTAGTTCACTGGGGGTTCAGTCTTAGCAGGACCCAGGGCTTCCCCTTCCACTGGTGCTCTTACTAGGATATTCATTGCTACCTATGAGGTCAGAGTCCAGGGTCAGTCCATGTATAGTCTTTAGGTAGTGGCTTAGTCCCTGGAAGCCCTGGTTGCTTGACATTGTTGTACTTTTGGGGTCTCGAGCCCCTTCAAGCTCTTCCAGTTCTTTCTCTGATTCCTTCAACGGGGGACCTATTCTCAGTTCAGTGGTTTGCTGATGGCATTCGCCTCTGTATTTGCTGTATTCTGGCTGTGTCTCTCAGGAGCGATCTACATCCGGCTCCTGTCGGTCTGCACTTCTTTGCTTCATCCATCTTGTCTAATTGGGTGGCTGTATATGTATGGGCCACATGTGGGGCAGGCTCCGAATGGGTGTTCCTTCAGTCTCTGTTTTAATCTTTGCCTCTCCCTTCCCTGCCAAGGGTATTCTTTTTCCTCATTTAAAGAAGGAGTGAAGCATTCACATTTTGATCATCCGTCTTGAGTTTCGTTTGTTCTAGGGATCTAGGGTGATTCAAGCATTTGGGCTAATAGCCACTTATCAATGAGTGCATACCATGTATGTCTTTCTGTGATTGGGTTAGCTCACTCAGGATGATATTTTCCAGTTCCAACCATTTGCCTACGAATTTCATAAAGTCGTTGTTTTTGATAGCTGAGTAATATTCCATTGTGTAGATGTACCACATTTTCTGTATCCATTCCTCTGTTGAAGGGCATCTGGGTTCTTTCCAGCTTCTGGCTATTATAAATAAGGCTGCAATGAACATAGTGGAGCACGTGTCTTTTTTATATGTTGGGGCATCTTTTGGGTATATGCCCAAGAGAGGTATAGCTGGATCCTCAGGCAGTTCAATGTCCAATTTTCTGAGGAACCTCCAGACTGATTTCCAGAATGGTTTTACCAGTCTGCAATCCCACCAACAATGGAGGAGTGTTCCTCTTTCTCCACATCCTCGCCAGCATCTGCTGTCACCTGAGTTTTTGATCTTAGCCATTCTCACTGGTGTGAGGTGAAATCTCAGGGTTGTTTTGATTTGCATTTCCCTTATGACTAAAGATGTTGAACATTTCTTTTTTTTTTTTTTATGTGGGGGACCCTTTAGAATGTACTGGAGACCTGGGAGGGGAGAGACTCTCAGGACTCAAAGGGAGTGACCTTGGATGAAGTGCTCTACAGTGCTGAGGGGGAACTTGTAGAGTCCACCTCCACTGGAGGAACAGGATATTAAGTGGAGGGATGGGGTTGCCATGCCACAGTCAAAAACTCTGACACAGAATTGTTCCTGTCTGAAGGAACTGCACAGACAAAAATGGAGAAAAGCATGAGAGAAAGAAAGTCCAGTGACATGCCCAAATTGAGATACAGATCAAGGGGAGGCCTAGAGTCCTGACACTGTTACTGATGCTGTGGTGGACGTGCAGACAGGAGCCTAGCATGACTGTCCTCTGAGAGGACCAACAAGCAACTGACTGACACAGATGCAGATACTAATACCCAACCAATGGACAGAAACTTGGGACACCTGTGGTTATATTGAGGAAAAGTTGAAAGAAGTTGAGGAGGAGAGTGGCCCCATGGGAAGACCAGCAGCCTCAACTGACCTGGACCCCCAATATCTTTCAGACACTGAGCCACCAACCAGGCAACATACACCAGCTGATATGAGGACCTCAGTACAGCAGAGGGCTGCCTGGTCTGGCCTCAGTGAGAAAAGAAACACCTAACCCTTGAGAGACTTGAGGCCAAAGGGAATGAGAAGGCCTGGTGGGGTGGGGGTGGGGTGGGAAGTGGGAACACCCTCTTGGAGATGGGGTGGGGAAGGAGTTATGGAATAGGGAGCAGTCAGGGTGCAAACGGAGAGGAATGAAGTCTGGACTCTAAAATAGATTAGAGAATAAAAATAAATAAATTAAAAATAGTTTGACTTAGTATTTAAATAAAACTCGATTTTCAACAATAGAAGAATACATTTATACTGACTTTCTGTACTATCATGTATTCCTCAAAAAAACTGAGCTTCATTGAAATATTCCCCCATACATATGTTGAATAATAAAAATTGATTGAATCTCAAAAGTGTTCTTAACCTCAGCATCTAAAATACTTTTTATCTCAAAATATTTTATGTTGATGGAAAATGTATCATAGGGCTTCAATATTTATTAATTCAAAGGCACAAAAGCATGGTAACTCTTATTATGATATCAAGGAGCACAAGTATATTTTCTTTTCTCTATAGGTCCCACTTTTTTGGACAAGAACCCTGATATTAGATTTTTTTTTTGTTTATTTCTATATTTTTTTTATTAACTTGAGTATTTCTTATATACATTTCAAGTGTTATTCCCTTTCCCGGTATCCGGGCAAACATCCCCCTCCCCCCTCCCCTTCCTTATGGGTGTTCCCCTCCCAACCCTCCCCCCATTGCCGCCCTCCCCCCACCAGTCTAGTTCACTGGGGGTTCAGTCTTAGCAGGACCCAGGGCTTCCCCTTCCACTGGTGCTCTTACTAGGATATGCATTGCTACCTATGAGGTCAGAGTCCAGGGTCAGTCCATGTATAGTCTTTGGGTAGGGGCTTCGTCCCTGGAAGCTCTGGTTGCTTGGCATTGTTGTACATATGGAGTCTCGAGCCCCTTCAAGCTCTTCCAGTTCTTTCTCTGATTCCTTCAATGGGGGTCCTATTCTCAGTTCAGTGGTTTGCTGCTGGCATTCGCCTCTGTATTTGCTGTATTCTGGCTGTGTCTCTTAGGAGTGATCTACATCCGGCTCCTGTCGGTCTGCACTTCTTTGCTTCATCCATCTTGTCTAATTGGGTGGCTATATATGTATGGGCCACATGTGGGGCAGACTCTGAATGGGTGTTCCTTCAGTCTCTGTTTTAATCTTTGCCTCTCTCTTCGCTGCCAAGGGTATTCATGTTCCCCTTTTAAAGAAGGAGTGAAGCATTCACATTTTGATCATCCGTCTTGAGTTTCATTTGCTCTAGGCATCTAGGGTAATTCAAGCATTTGGGCTAATAGCCACTTATCAATGAGTGCATACCATGTATGTCTTTCTGTGATTGGGTTAGCTCACTCAGGATGATGTTTTCCAGTTCCAACCATTTGCCTACGAATTTCATAAAGTCGTTGTTTTTGATAGCTGAGTAATATTCCATTGTGTAGATGTACCACATTTTCTGTATCCATTCCTCTGTTGAAGGGCATCTGGGTTCTTTCCAGCTTCTGGCTATTATAAATAAGGCTGCAATGAACATAGTGGAGCACGTGTCTTTTTTATATGTTGGGGCATCTTTTGGGTATATGCCCAAGAGAGGTATAGCTGGATCCTCAGGCAGTTCAATGTCCAATTTTCTGAGGATTCTCCAGACTGATTTCCAGAATGGTTGTACCAGTTTGCAATCCCACCAACAATGGAGGAGTGTTCCTCTTCCTCCACATCCTCGCCAGCATCTGTTGTCCCCTGAGTTTTTGATCTTAGCCATTCTCACTGGTGTGAGGTGAAATCTCAGGGTTGTTTTGATTTGCATTTCCCTTATGACTAAAGATGTTGAACATTTCTTTAGGTGTTTCTCAGCCATTCGGCATTCCTCAGCTGTGAATTCTTTGTTTAGCTCTGAACCCCATTTTTTAATAGGGTTATTTGTTTCCCTGCGGTCTAACTTCTTGAGTTCTTTGTATATGTTGGATATAAGGCCTCTATCTGTTGTAGGATTGGTAAAGATCTTTTCCCAATCTGTTGGTTGCCGTTTTGTCCTAACCACCATGTCCTTTGCCTTACAGAAGCTTTGCAGTTTTATGAGATCCCATTTGTCGATTCTTGATCTTAGAGCATAAGCCATTGGTGTTTTGTTCAGGAAATTTTTTCCAGTGCCCATGTGTTCCAGATGCTTCCCTAGTTTTTCTTCTATTAGTTTGAGTGTGTCTGGTTTGATGTGGAGGTCCTTGATCCACTTGGACTTAAGCTTTGTACAGGGTGATAAGGATGGATCGATCTGCATTCTTCTACATGTTGCCCTCCAGTTGAACCAGCACCATTTGCTGAAAATGCTATCTTTTTTCCATTGGATGGTTTTGGCTCCTTTGTCAAAAATCAAGTGACCATAGGTGTGTGGGTTCATTTCTGGGTCTTCAATTCTATTCCATTGGTCTATCTGTCTGTCTCTGTACCAATACCATGCAGTTTTTTATCACTATTGCTCTGTAATACTGCTTGAGTTCAGGGATAGTGATTCCCCCTGAAGTCCTTTTATTGTTGAGGATAGCTTTAGCTATCCTGGGTTTTTTGTTATTCCAGATGAATTTGCAAATTGTTCTGTCTAACTCTTTGAAGAATTGGATTGGTATTTTGATGGGGATTGCATTGAATCTGTAGATTGCTTTTGGTAAAATGGCCATTTTTACTATATTAATCCTGCCAATCCATGAGCATGGGAGATCTTTCCATCTTCTGAGGTCTTCTTCAATTTCTTTCCTCAGTGTCTTGTAGTTCTTATTGTACAGATCCTTTACTTGCTTGGTTAAAGTCACACCGAGGTACTTTATATTATTTGGGTCTATTATGAAGGGTGTCGTTTCTCTAATTTCTTTCTCGGCTTGTTTCTCTTTTGTATAGAGGAAGGCAACTGATTTATTTGAGTTAATTTTATACCCAGCCCCTTTGCTGAAGTTGTTTATCAGCTTTAGTAGTTCTCTGGTGGAACTTTTGGGATCACTTAAATATACTATCATGTCATCTGCAAATAGTGATATTTTGACTTCTTCTTTTCCGATCTGTATCCCCTTGATCTCCTTTTGTTGTCTGATTGCTCTGGCTAGAACTTCAAGAACTATATTGAATAAGTAGGGAGAGAGTGGGCAGCCTTGTCTAGTCCCTGATTTTAGTGGGATTGCTTCAAGTTTCTCTCCATTTAGTTTAATGTTAGCAACTGGTTTGCTGTATATGGCTTTTACTATGTTTAGGTATGGGCCTTGAATTCCTATTCTTTCCAGGACTTTTATCATGAAGGGGTGTTGAATTTTGTCAAATGCTTTCTCAGCATCTAATGAAATGATCATGTGGTTCTGTTCTTTCAGTTTGTTTATATAATGGATCACGTTGATGGTTTTCCTTATATTAAACCATCCCTGCATGCCTGGGATGAAGCCTACTTGATCATGGTGGATGATTGTTTTGATGTGCTCTTGGATTCGGTTTGCCAGAATTTTATTGAGTATTTTTGCGTCGATATTCATAAGGGAAATTGGTCTGAAGTTCTCTTTCTTTGTTGTGTCTTTGTGTGGTTTAGGTATAAGAGTAATTGTGGCTTCATAGAAGGAATTCGGTAGTGATCCATCTGTTTCAATTTTGTGGAATAGTTTGGATAATATTGGTATGAGTTCTTCTATGAAGGTTTGATAGAATTCTGCACTAAACCCGTCTGGACCTGGGCTCTTTTTGGTTGGGAGACCTTTAATGACTGCTTCTATTTCCTTAGGAGTTTTGGGGTTGTTTAACTGGTTTATCTGTTCCTGATTTAACTTCGATACCTGGTATCTGTCTAGGAAATTGTCCATTTCCTGAAGATTTTCAAGTTTTGTTGAATATAGGTTTTTATAGTAAGATCTGATGATTTTTTGAATTTCCTCTGAATCTGTAGTTATGTCTCCCTTTTCATTTCTGATTTTGTTAATTTGGACGCACTCTCTGTGTCCTCTCGTTAGTCTGGCTAAGGATTTATCTATCTTGTTGATTTTCTCAAAGAACCAACTTTTGGTTCTGTTGATTCTTTCTATGGTCCTTTTTGTTTCTACTTGGTTGATTTCAGCTCTGAGTTTGATTATTTCCTGCCTTCTACTCCTCCTGGGTGTATTTGCTTCTTTTTGTTCTAGAGCTTTTAGGTGTGCTGTCAAGCTGCTGACATATGCTCTTTCCTGTTTCTTTCTGCAGGCACTCAGCGCTATGAGTTTTCCTCTTAGCACAGCTTTCATTGTGTCCCATAAGTTTGGGTATGTTGTATCTTCATTTTCATTAAATTCTAAAAAGTTTTTAATTTCTTTCTTTATTTCTTCCTTGACCAGGTTATCATTGAGTAGAGCATTGTTCAATTTCCAAGTATATGTGGGCATTCTTCCCTTATTGTTATTGAAGACCAGTTTTAGGCCGTGGTGGACTGATAGCACCCATGGGATTATTTCTATCTTTCTGTACCTGTTGAGGCCCGTTTTTTGACCAATTATATGGTCAATTTTGGAGAAAGTACCATGAGGAGCTGAGAAGAAGGTATATCCTTTTGCTTTAGGATAGAATGTTCTATAAATATCCGTTAAGTCCATTTGGCTCATGACTTCTCTTAGTCTGTCTACATCACTGTTTAATTTCTGTTTCCATGATCTGTCCATTGATGAGAGTGGGGTGTTGAAGTCTCCCACTATTATTGTGTGAGGTGCAATGTGTGTTTTGAGCTTTAGTAAGGTTTCTTTTACGTATGTAGGTGCCCTTGTATTTGGGGCATAGATATTTAGGATTGAGAGTTCATCTTGGTGGATTTTTCCTTTGATGAATATGAAGTGTCCTTCCTTATCTTTTTTGATGACTTTTAGTTGGAAATTGATTTTATTTGATATTAGAATGGCTACTCCAGCTTGCTTCTTCTGACGATTTGCTTGGAAAATTGTTTTCCAGTCTTTCACTCTGAGGTAGTGTCTGTCTTTGTCTCTGAGGTGTGTTTCCTGTAGGCAGCTGAATGCAGGGTCCTCGTTGCATATCCAGTTTGTTAATCTATGTCTTTTTATTGGGGAGTTGAGGCCATTGATATTGAGAGATATTAAGGAATAGTGATTATTGCTTCCCGTTATATTCATATTTGGATGTGAGGTTATGTTTCTGTGCTTTCATTCTCTTTGTTTTGTTGCCAAGACGATTAGTTTCTTGCTTCTTCTAGGATATAGCTTGCCTCCTTATGTTGGGCTTTACCATTTATTATCCTTTGTAGTGATGGATTTGTAGAAAGATATTGTGTAAATTTGGTTTTGTCATGGAATATCTTGGTTTCTCCATCAATGTTAAGTGAGAGTTTTGCTGGATACAGTAACCTGGGCTGGCATTTGTGTTCTCTTAGGGTCTGTATGACATCAGTCCAGGATCTTCTGGCCTTCATAGTTTCTGGCGAGAAGTCTGGTGTGATTCTGATAGGTCTGCCTTTATATGTTACTTGACCTTTTTCCCTTACTGCTTTTAATATTCTTTCTTTATTTTGTGCGTTTGGTGTTTTGACAATTATGTGACGGGAGGTGTTTCTTTTCTGGTCCAATCTATTTGGAGTTCTGTAGGCTTCCTGTATGTCTATGGGTATGTCTTTTTTTAGGTTAGGGAAGTTTTCTTCTATGATTTTGTTGAAGATATTTACTGGTCCTTTGAGCTGGGAGTCTTCACTCTCTTCTATACCTATTATCCTTAGGTTTGATCTTCTCATTGAGTCCTGAATTTCCTGTATGTTTTGGACCAGTAGCTTTTTCTGCTTTACATTATCTTTGACAGTTGAGTCAATGATTTCTATGGAATCTTCTGCTCCCGAGATTCTCTCTTCCATCTCTTGTATTCTGTTGGTGAAGCTTGTATCTACAGCTCCTTGTCTCTTCTTTTGGTTTTCTATATCCAGGGTTGTTTCCATGTGTTCTTTCTTGATTGCTTCTATTTCCATTTTTAATTCCTTCAACTGTTTGATTGTGTTTTCCTGGAATTCTTTCAGGGATTTTTGTGTCTCCTCTCTGTGGGCTTCTACTTGTTTATTTATGTTTTCCTGGAATTCTTTCAGGGATTTTTGTGTCTCCTCTCTATGGGCTTCTACTTGTTTATTTATGTTTTCCTGAAATTCTTTCAGACATTTTTGCGATTCCTCTCTGTAGGCTTCTACTTGTTCTCTAAGGGAGTTCTTCACGTCTTTCTTGAAGTCCTCCAGCATCATGATCAAAAATGATTTTGAAACTAGATCTTGCTTTTCTGGTGTGTTTGGATATTCCATGTTTGTTTTGATGGGAGAATTGGGCTCCGATGGTGCCATGTAGTCTTGGTTTCTGTTGCTTGGGTTCCTGCGCTTGCCTCAAGCCATCAGATTATCTCTAGTGTTACTTTGTTCTGCTCTTTCTGACAGTGGCTAGACTGTCCTATAAGCCTGTGTGTCAGGAGTGCTGTAGACCTGTGTTCCTCTCTTTCAGTCAGTTATGGGGACAGAGTGTTCTGCTTTCGGGCGTGTAGTTTTTCCTCTCTACAGGTCTTCAGCTGTTCCTGTGGGCCTGTGTCTTGAGTTCACCAGGCAGCTTTCTTGCAGCAGAAAAGTTGGTCTTACCTGTGGTCCCGAGGCTCAAGTTCGCTCGTGGGGTGCTGCTCACGGGCTCTCTGCAGCGGCAGCAACCAGGAAGACTTGTGCCGCCGTTTCCGGAGCTTCAGTGCACCAGGGTTCCAGATGGTCTTTGGCTTTTTCCTCTGGTGTCCGAGATGTGTGTGCAGAGAGCAGTCTCTTCTGGTTTCCCAGGCTTGTCTGCCTCTCTGAAGGTTCAGCTCTCCCTCCCCCGGGATTTGGGTGCAGAGAACTGTTTATCCGGTCTGTTTCCCTCACGTTCATGTGGTGTTTCAGGCAGGGGTCCTGCCGCTCCTGGGCCCTCCCCCACGGGAGCCCAGAGGCCTTATACAGTTTCCTCTTGGGCCAGGGATGTGGGCAGGGGTGAGCAGTGTTGGTGGTCTCTTCCGCTCTGCAGCCTCAGGAGTGCCCACCTGACCAGGCGGTTGGGTCTCTCTCTCACAGGGTCTGGGGGCAGAGAGCTGCTGCGGGCCGGGATCCGCGGGTGTGGGACTTCCGGTAAACACAGAACGTGCCCGGTCCTAGAGGAATTCTGCTTCCCTGTGTCCCAAGCTCACCAGGCAGCTTTCTTGCAGCAGAAAAGTTGGTCTTACCCGTGGTCCCGGGGCTCAAGTTTGCTCGTGGGGTGCTGCCCACGGGTTCTCTGCAGCGGCAGCAACCAGGAAGACCTGTGCCGCCATTTCTGGGAGCTTCAGTGCACCAGGGTTCCAGATGGTCTTTGGCTTTTTCCTCTGGTGTCCGAGATGTGTGTGCAGAGAGCAGTCTCTTCTGGTTTCCCAGGCTTGTCTGCCTCTCTGAAGGTTTAGCTCTCCCTCCCACGGGATTTGGGTGCAGAGAACTGTTTATCCGGTCTGTTTCCCTCTCGTTCAGGTGGTGTCTCAGGCAGGGGTCCTGCCGCTCCTGGGCCCTCCCCCACGGGAGCCCAGAGGCCTTATACAGTTTCCTCTTGGGCCAGGGATGTGGGCAGGGGTGAGCAGTGTTGGTGGTCTCTTCCGCTCTGCAGCCTCTGGAGTGCCCACCTGACCAGGGGGTTGGGTCTCTCTCTCACAGGGTCTGGGGGCAGAGAGCTGCTGCGGGCCGGGATCCGCGGGTGTGGGACTTCCGGTAAACACAGAACGTGCCCGGTCCTAGAGGAATTCTGCTTCCGTGTGTCCCAAGCTCACCAGGCAGCTTTCTTGCAGCAGAAAAGTTGGTCTTACCTGTGGTCCCGGGGCTCAAGTTCGCTCGTGGGGTGCTGCCCACGGGCTCTCTGCAGCGGCAGCCGGCCTTATTTATAATAGCCAAAACTGGAAATAGCCCAGATGTCCCTCAATAGAGGAATAGATACAGAAATATGGTATATTTACACAATTGAGTACTACTCAGGTATTAAAAACAATGACTACATTAAATTGTTAGGCAAATGGATGGAACTAGAAAATATCCTGAGTGGGTAAACCAGTCACAAAAGAACACACATGGTCTGCCCTCACTGATAAGTGGATATTAGCTCAAAAACCTGGGAATACCCAAGAAACAATTCACAGACCATATGAAGCTCAAGAACAAGGAAGACCAAAATGTGGATGCTTCAGTCCTTAGAAGGGAGAACAAAATACTAAGGGAGGAAATACAGGGACAAAAATAGAGCAGGGACTGAAGGAAAGGTCATCCAGAAACTGCCCCACCTGGGATCCATTCCATATGCAGCCACCAATCCCAGTCACTATTGCTGATGCCAAGAAGTGCTTGCTGACAGGAGTTTGATATCAATGTCTCCTGAGAGACTCTGCCAGAGACTGACAAATACAGAGTCAGATGCCTGCAGCCAACCATTGAACTGAGAATGGGGCTCTTAATGGAGGAGTTAAAGAAAGGACTGAAGGGCTGAAGGTGTTTGCACCCCATAAGAACAACAATATCAACCAACCAGACAGCCCTTGGCGGGGGGCCTCCCAGGGACTAAACCACAATCTCAAGAGTACACTGGTATGGATCTATGGTTCCAGTCACATATGTAGCAGAGGATGACCTTGCTAAGCATCAGTGGGAAGAAAGGCCCTTGGTCTTGTCAAGGCTGATGCCCCAGTGAAGGGGAATGTCAGGGCAGGGAGGTGGGATGGAGTGGGTGTGTTGGTGGGGGAGCACCCTTTTAGAAGTAGCGGGAAGGGGAGATGGGATTCCAGGTTTCTGGAGGGGAAACCAGGAAAGGGGATAATGTTTGAAATGTAAATAAAAAAATCCAATAAAAAAATGAAAAAGAAAAGTGGGGGGGACATAAACTTGGGTAGATAAGAAGTGGGTGTGAATCTGGGAGGAACTGGGGGAGGCATGAATTTGGCCAAAGTGCAGTGTATAAAATTCTCAAGGAAGTACTAAAAATATTTTTTTAAAAAACATGAAACAATTATAAACATATTTACCAAATGCTGCAGTTAATGTCATAAAACAATCACTATTGCATATAATTGGACAGATGGGCCCATGAATAGATATAATAGTGGTTGACTTCAAAATCTTACTTTTATAAGTAAATAAATCATCTAATTCTGTATCAATCAATAAATATACTTTAGAGTTAAAGTTTATTACAGAACAAATAAACTTAAAGGCATCCACAGAATTATCTGCTTAACACTTGCTATGTATACACTGTTCTTAGAGGCTCATGGAAATCTCTTTAAAATAGGTTACATTAGAGGCCAGAAAGCAAGATTTAAAAAAGAGGAGGAGGAGGAAGAGGAGGAGAAGAAGGAAGAAGAAGAAGAAGAAGAAGAAGAAGAAGAAGAAGAAGAAGAAGAAGAAGAAGAAGAAGAAGAAGAAGAAGCAGCAGAAACACTTGCTCATATTCTGATTAGAGCAGAATAAAACTAAAAGTAAATAGAAAGGAAAAAATAGACAAAACATTTTCAAACAATAAATGGGTCACCAAAGAAATCACAGAGAAAATTAAAAACTTCCAAAAATCAAATGAAAGCAAAAGAATAACTTTTCTTGGGGACACAGCAAAGAGAGTTCTAAAAAGAAAGTTTACATCTATGAATGTTTGGATTAGAAATGTAGACATATTTCAAATAAAATGTAATATCTTAAATAACTAAGAGCAAGACAATCCCAAAGTCAATCCCAAAAGATAAAAAGGAGTAAGGATTGTGATAGAAATTAATGAGATGGAGAACAGTACAAGAAACTAATGAGACATGTCATTGATTCTTTTGAAAAGAAGACAAATACATAGCCAAACTCACCAAAACCAAACTCTCCAGAGAAGAGCGAAATGAACTAATTAGTAAAAGTGGATATGGGGAATGGGGAACCGTGTCACCAAGACCAGTAGAATTCAGAGCTTCATCAACAGGGAAAACTTTGAAAATCTGTATCCCAAAAAGATCATAACTGAAGACAACGGATAACTCCTAGACATGTATGACCGAAAGTAAGTCAAGAAGATACAAATAGCTCTCATAAATAGCAACGATATTGAAAGAATAATTTCCAAAAAGGAAATTATTGGCCAGACGGGTGTACTGTCAAATTCTATTAGGTCTTTAAAAAAGAAATAACATCACTTCTCCCCAAGTTGTTCCATAAAACAGAAAAGGAAGGAGTCCAAGCAAACTGATTCTAGAAAAGCAGTATTACCTCCAGAAAAGAGAAAGCAGCAGAAAACGGTAAACAAACTACATGAGTTTGAGGCCAGCCTGGCGTACAGAGTGAGTTCCACAATAGACAGGGCTACACAGAGAAACCCTGTCTTGAAAGAGCCCAAAACAGAACAAAACCAAACAACAAAAACCAAACCAACCAAACAACAAAAACTTACACATTGAATTCAACAATATATTAGAAGGATCAAACATCAAAACCAAGTTGGTTTTATTCCAAGGATGGTAAGACGACTTAACATGCCAGTGAAAGTCAGACTTAGGTATAAAAATCTCACGGCCTGGGGCTGGGGATTTAGCTCAGTGATAGAGCGCTTACCTAGGAAGCGCAAGGCCCTGGGTTCGGTCCCCAGCTCCGGAAAAAAAAGAACCAATAAATAAATAAATAAATAAATAAATAAATAAATAAATAAATAAATAAATAAATAATCTCACGGCCCTTTCAACATTTGCAGAAAAGGCCTTTGCCAACGTTCAACATTCTTTCCTGGTAGAGACCCTGAAGAAAGTAGAAATAAAAGGTGCAGGCTTCAATATAATAAAGACTAGATTCAACAAACTGAATGGGGGTAAACCTGAAACTGTTTCTTTTAAAATAAGGGAGAAGAAAAGAGTGTCAAGCGTTTCTTTCTTCTTCAATACAGTGCTTGATGTCTCAGAGCAAAATATCAAGAGAAGGAAATTAAAGAGATATAAATATGTTGTGGTATTATTAGAAAAGAGCGTCACCGCTCCATGCTGGGCCCCTGGTACTCTCAGACTGGTCGGTCACTCCCTGGCGTTATTTCTGGCACCATAGGGCCATATAGAACTAAGCTTAATTTATCTTAGCAGCGGCTGGCTTCAGTGGGGCAGGTTAACCTAACTATCTTCTGGCCCCAGCGGTCTCTCCGCTCCCATTGCTAGTCAGCCTGGCCAGCCCTGGGCAGCCGGGAACTCTGGTCCCAGCTACTGGGTAATATCAAGATTCAACAAACTGTAACCCAACAACCAGATTTATATGTTAATTACTCGATGTACAATACATCCACACAATTAACTTACAACCAATTGATAAGGATATAAACTGCCCATTTAGATAAGATATACTTGGCTCAGCTAGACACAAAAAATCCTGTCCACATCCATCCCTTAAGAATAGTCATAGGGGCTGGGGATTTAGCTCAGTGGTAGAGTGCTTGCCTAGGAAGCGCAAGGCCCTGGGTTCGGTTCCCAGCTCCGAAAAAAAGAACCAAAAAAAAAAAAAAAGAATAGTCATAACAACCTGTAAATGTGCAGATAAAATCTTAACGTCTGCCGTGTTCTTTAGGCTGCTCCCTCTCCTCGCTCCAGTCTCCTCTGCCCCTCCCGCCCATCCTTCCTTCTCGTCCAATGACAGGCCTGGTTCTATCCTCTATCTGCCTTCACCTGCATAATGACATCAACCTACATAAATAGAAAAGGCAGAGATCAAACTGTCCCTTTTTATAGATGACATGATCGTCTGATTGAAAGAACCTAAGAATTTACGAGAAAAAAAAAAAAACCTCAGACTGAGAGACACTTTCATCAAAGTAGCAGGCTATAAAATCAACATAGAAAAAAACTAATAGCTTTATTATATAGAACTAACAAACATTCTGAGAAAGAAATTAAGATAACGAATAGACTTGGACTACTGTAAATAAAATATTGCCCAGGAGTAAGCATACACAATTAAACAATGAAAGACCTGTACGATAAAAACTTTAGCGTACCAAAGAAAGAATCTGGAGGACAGAAAGTTCCCTACGCTAATGGTCTGGCAAGGTCGATAACTGTAGAAATGTCCATCCTACCAAAATTAACCTAGTGATGTGATATATTTTCCACTAATAATGCAATGAAAATTTACATAGTGGTAGAAAAGCAATCCTAAAATTTATAGAGCCTATCCAAGGCTCTTCTGAGCACAGAATCATTGGAGATAGCACAATGCTTGACTACAAATTGCACCGGAGACCGAGAGTAACAAAACCAGCACTGCACTGGCACAGAAACAGACACAAATGCCAACAGAACAGAACCAAGGACCCAGACATAAACCTTGTAGCTGCAGCCGCTCGGTTCCGTTTTTATAAAGGTGCACATACCATACATTACAGAAAATGCAGCTTCTTCAGGTCATGTCGCCGGGGTAATGACAGCGCTGGGGTAATGGCGGTACACATGCAGAATATACCTGGATCCTCATCTCTTTCTCCGTACAAAGATCAATTCTAAAAGAATCAATGACCCTAATATAAGGCCTCAAACTTTGAAACTGTTAGAGGAAAATGCAAGGGAAACACTTAAAGATACAAGATTAAGCCGGGAGTTTTCGAAAGGACCTCAAGTAGCTCTGGAAGTAACGGCAAGAACTGGCGAAAGAGGCAGCATGGAGCGAAAGGGCTTCTGCATTAGTGACACAAACGCCCAAAAGAGTAGGAGCATAGGAGCAAACTTTTGCCGACTGTGAATCTGATTCAGATAAATTCCTAAAATCTACAAACCTTAAAACCTCAAAAATTAATTACCTCGACAGTAAATGAATTGAACAGTTCTTAAATGGAGTCAAAATGAGTCAATAAATACATTTAAAAAATGATTAACTTCCTTAGCCATCAAGGAAAAGCATATTAAAACTACACGGGGGATTCTAGCTCACCCCAGTCAGGTTATCATCAAGGAAACAAATGACTGGTGGGTTTGTGTGTAAACAGGAAATGCGCACTTCTGGTCACAGCCTATAAAGAAACCAACATGGCGCCTTTTGAACAGACCCAAAATGTCTATCATATGGCCTTATTATACTAGGCCTGGGTTTATCCACCAAAGGGTCTGAGACAGAAACTTACGGAGAGATGGGTAATAGAGGAAAAGAAAGGCAAATATGGTTTCTGCCGTGTGAGCAGGAAGGTCGTTATGAGGAGGTTGGCAATGTACCAAGAGGCCAAAATAACCCCACTATTTTATAGGTTAACCAAAACATTAATAATAAAGTGAAAATCCATAAAAATAAAATGACATCTTGTAAAATGAACCTAAAATGTACACATAATACAGGGCTATTTTACATATGCATAATGTGCAAACATTACTTTGGTCCAGTTCTCCAACTGTTTCAGCACCTGAAGGGAAAACAGTCACCCCTCGCTCTCCTTTTAACTGCTAGCAGGTGCAAATCCGTCTTCTTGCTCCCAGGATATGTCAGATAATTAGAATACGACATGTGACTATATATCTGTTGTAGTGTGCTTCAGTGCTTTACTGCTACTCACGGCTGAGTAATATTCTATTGTGTGGATATACGACAGAAGTCTGTGGATGTTTGGGTTGTTTCTACCATTTGGCTAACTCAAGTAGTGTTGTTATGAAGATTTATGTACATGATTTTGATTGAATATCTGCTTCCAATTCTCTGGATAAATAACAGGAGCAGAATTGCTTGATTATATGGTAATTAGGTGTTTAGCTTTTTCTTTCTTTCATTTTTGGTCATTTTGTCTTGTTTTGTTTTTTAAGACAGGGTTTCTCTGTGTAGCCCTGGATGTCCTGGAACTCACTGTGTAGACCAGGATGGCCTTGAACTCACAGAAATCCACAAATCCCCAGAGCCAGGATTAAAGGCATATGCCTCCACTGGGCCAGTGTCTAACCTTCAAAGGCAATATCTTATTATTTTCCACAAATAGCAGGATTAGTTTGCACTTATATCAGTGATATGTGTTTTATTCTATCTTCAGTCTTGCTGACATTTACTCTCCATTTATTCTGAGAGGCTATGACATTTTTTGTTGTTGGTTTTGTTTGGTTTGGTTTGGTTTTTATTTTGTTTTGTTTTGAAACAAGGTTTCCCTGTGTAGCCCTGGCAGGCCTGGAAGATGCTGTATTCCAAGCTTGAGTACACAGAGGTCCACCTGCCTCTGCCTGCTGAGTGCTGATTAAATATGTATTGTATACCAGACTCGTTGTCATTTAATTTGCTCTCCCCAAATGATTGCCAATGTCTTTATTAGATGTTTATATGTCTTTTCTGGACTAGGATCTATTCAAGCCCATTACTGAATCTTAAATCTGATTGTATTTTTGTTGCTGAATTGTAGAAACTCTATAAACTCTGCATCCTAGATTCTTATCGAGTGTACAATTATTTTATCCCATTCTGAGAATTCTTTTCTGTGTTGTCTACAATATTTTTGACATTGAGAATATATAATTTATATATTTCTAGGTTGGTTGTGCTTTCACTGTTATATTCAAAATCCGTTCTCAATCCCAAGCTCTAATATCCAATGCTATGTTTTCTTTTTTGCTTTATAAAGAATGTATTGAATATCTATTCAGGTATAATCTTTGGAGTTCTTTATGAAAATTTTTATTCCATTTTTTTCCTCTCACAATCTCATAGGTTCATTTCTGACATTAGTTCCTTTTATCCATTTGAGTTGATGTTTGCATATGAAGGAAGTAGGGGTCAAAGCTTACTGGTTTTGCCTATGGAGATCCAACATCACAAACTAAAGAGACAGGCCATCCCCAGTGAATGGCCCTGCCACTCCTACCAAAAGGTATTTGGAAACCCATGTGTGCATTCATTTTCCCTTCTTAATTCTGTGCAGTTGACAGGGATGCCCACTTTCATGTCAGTACCACACCCATACTGAACCCTGTGGTTTTCAAATTGGGAACTGTGAGTCACCATTTTTTTTCTAATTCAAAATTATCCTGGCTATTGGAACTCCATGTGAATTCTAGCACTGGCTTTTCATGTCCACGGAAAAGGCTGCTGAGGGTTAGGTGAGCATTAGTTTGAATTTTAAGACCACTTTGGTGGGCTACTGTTTTTCTCCCAGCGCATCTCTACTTTTCCCCAGGCTTGTTAGCTGGTCTATAACTTACCTTGACTTCTTGCTAGTCTGATGGCTACTGCTTTGCTTTAAATACTGTATGGCAAATGCTGATACAGGAAGATTTCCAGGCCTTGGAAATGCCATGGGTCAAGCAAAGGAAGCAAACCCTTTTACCTCCAGCAAGCAGTGGAAGGCAGGACATGGACAGGCAAGATTCTTCCACAATGGCAGATATCCACGCTACTCCTCTCTCACTACCAAGCTTCCCTGGGACACAGGAACAAATGCTGTCTTCATGGCCACTGATGGTCATAGGAATAAGGTATCCTGAAAAAATTATCCAAAACACTTTTGTGTGACCACAGTTGCATTCTTCAGCCTTGTCTTAATATTGTACTTTTTTAAAAACTAGGTTTCAGAATTCTTTATTCAAACATTTTGCCAGATTATTAGATGTTCTTTATTCCCGTTTTATTCTTGATTTTTTTAGTGTCATAAAGCAGATTTGCTATGGCAAAAGATACACATATATTGTAATAAACTAAATTCATATTATTATACAATTATAACTGCTGTCTATTAGTTCCCTTTATGGAACTTTGTGCTGTGACACTGTTGGATGATATTAAATCTTAATTCAGGTTTCTGAAGAAGCAAGTTGCATAGTATGATGTGTGCAGGAGATTACTAGAGGAAAAATTATTAGTCAGTTTAAACTTTTGTTGGTAGTAAAAAGTATTCGGGAAAATGCAGAGCGCCCTTAACCCTGAATCTATAATCTTTTCAAATTAAAAAGTTCAACAGCATAATGGCCTACCTCAGGATCTCTTTCTGTATTAATTCATTTTTTAAAAAGAACATAAGCCCCAAATAACAGATGAAACATGACAAAACAGAATGTAGAGCCATTACACTTTTCAAAGCAAGTTCAAAACATTTCATAGCATGAAGGACCAGTGAGGAGCTTGGAGGACACTTAGAAGTGTATTTGGCTTTATTGGAGGGCGAAATCACATTGACTTAGAACAGATATTATGAGAACCTCTCAAAGGACCAAATTAGTCATCCATCCACTTTTCAACCACGTTTGAAAACATGTAAGGTAAACGAATTTGGATGCATATCAAGAACTGAGAAGGAAGGTAGAAACAGAAAGCAAAATAAACTAGAGGGAAACGATCAAAAATGCTGCCAGGTGGTAGAGGTGAGACTTTTTTTTTCTTCCTCCATTATTTTAAATTTAGCCACTGGGCTGCAGAAATTGAACCGGCTAAAGACAGACTAATAGGTGAAAAAGCATGCAGGCTTTAGTTAGTATTAATATTTTATACCTCCTGTGGTCTCACAGGAAAGGAAGTAAAAGCCCAAAGAAGCCATTAGGCCAGAGAAACTATACCATTTTACCAAAGAGCAATGGTTTGTGGAGAGGCAAAAAGACAGTTGCAACAGGTTTGCCTGGGGCTTCTACAGTTAGGGAACAGTGGCAAGGTGAGTGTGAGGAGAGAACCTGGTCGAGCATGAGTTATTTCAGTAATGTTTGTTTACACAGACTCGAGTAGGTGCCATCTGTAGCAATGAGTCATTTCCTCTTACTGCATGGAGAGAGAGAAAACTACTCTCATAAAGGGAAATTCATATCAAATCTTTAGGCAGAAAACGAGTGTAGTTTAAATGTCGTTCACTGCCTCCAGCTCAAAATCCTTCTCTTCTCAAGTGACATATACGGAGTAGTTAGTTGCTCTGTGCTGGACCATCCTGTCACCACAATGAATCATAGCTGCTGTAACAACCTGCAGGAGACCTTGGCCCGAGATCAATGAAATAAGCAAAACAACAGAGCTGAGAGGCAAAGTCTATGAAGGAAAAAGGAGAGTTATCACGGGCCTGGGATTCCCATCATCCCATGCTCAGGCCCGAACTGCATTTAATCCTGTCCCGGATGCATGGTCCTGTGGAATGCTAGAGTATAGGAAATGGGCAATTAATCCCACTTGGAACTCTGGTGGCACAGGTCTTTGTAAGTCAGCTGCACTGAGGTGGGATTTCCCAGTGGTGCCTTTAAGTCACCTTTGTCCATGGAAATGACTCCAACAAACTCATTGGTTCATCAAGTTAGAGTTGGACAGAGTTCTTTGGATCATCTCTTGGTACCTATTTTGAATAGGCATGTGCATGTGTATATGCCTCCTGTGGAAAAGTAGTGTAACACTTAATGGTTGAGCAAGAACCTGCAGAATTCAAGATGAACGTGAATGGAGCAATTGTTTGATCCTGGCTATGAGGGGGTAAGATGTGCACCCGCGTGTGAGCTGTTTGGGTAGATCGTCCGCACGGGAGATGGCCTTTCTCCACACACCATGTGGTGGAATGACTCCTTGCTGTGGAAGCAGTGCGTGAGCTCAGCTTTGTGTGATGACTGCTCGAAAATGATACTTACCCGTGTAGGAGAGAAATTACATTATGAAAAGGGCATGGGAGAAGCAGCCTCCATATTGCCCGTAATTAGGAAGAAAAATTAAATAAGATAGACAATGAGATGGAAACACTAGCTGGCAGGGAGGGGCACGATAAGAGAAAGCAGGAAAAGGGATACGGTCCTGTAACTCATAAACCAAGGTTTGTGCCAAGCTGGGGTTCCATAGGAAGTGGGGAGGGAGACAAAAGTCTTGACTCAGTTCTGAAACATTACAGCCTAAACTCCAGTTCACCGAGGAGCTGATTAACAAGGTCCCTCAAGTGATCCTCATCGTATGATTGTGTGCCATCGAGGAAAGAACTCTCCCTGGAAGGGAACCACCTGAGTCCTGCTTTTGCTGAAGGTACCATTTCCTCTGGATGTAAGACTGAAGAAATCAGTCTGGGACCAAGCTGGAAGCTTCTTCCACATTAGCTGGCATTTGAAGTTCTTAAGGCTCGTGGAGAACTTCTGTAAGTGGTCCTGTGCACTTTACGCGTGACGTTACTTGCATGCAAGGTGAGTTCCCTGGTGCAATAAGTGGCATAATTGCTATGTGCGCAGCCAACAACCTTCTGATTTTATTTAAGGCCCATTCTACAGAAGAGACTCGTTTTAAGCACTATAACCAAGGACAAAAGCCTGTGGGTGGAGAGGTGATGGGGAGGCCACAGATATTGTTCTGTTACATGGAAGGGATATGCTTGTAGAACTGACTTTGGAACATTTGTATTATCCCAAGGGTTACTGTTGCTCTTTGTCCTGGTCAAGGGAAGTCTCTTTGTACAGTGGGTAGTGTTTACTACTAGCCAAAGAGCCAGTTAAATGGTTGAAAGTGTGCCAGTTGCCATGTCTACACTTCCTGTGGCATTATGGTCCAATCCTTAATCATAAATGGAAGAAAATAATTATATACTCACATTACTCCCTTAAGGCTCAGAGAACATCAAGGAAATCTGGTCTAGATAGGATATAAGATCCCAAGGGAGAAGCATTATAGGATAATCTACATAATGAGCAGGGTTCTATGATGATCTGCAGAAGACCTCATCCCACAGTTACAGCAACAAACCGGGGCAATAGAGCTGGCAGCTAGGTCTACAGTAATGGTCATCATGTTGTTAACATTCCCTTATGGATTGGGAATGCTCATATGAGATCGTTGTCACCTCTGCCCTCTCATACTACTCACGGTCTTTGGTTTAGGGTTTTACTGCTGTGAACAGACATCATGACCAAGGCAACTCTTACAAAGGACAACATTTAATTTGGGGCTGGCTTACAGGTTCTGAGATTCGGTCCATTATTATCAAGGTGGGAGCAGGGCAGCATCCAGACCAGCATGGCACAGGAGGAGCTGAGAGTTCTACATCTTCATTTGGAGGCTGCTAGCAGAATACTGACTTTCAGGCAGCTAGGATGAGAGTCTTAAAGCCCACTCCCATAGTGACATACATATTCCAATGTAGGGTTGTGAATCCTGCATCCGGTCAGCCATAGGGACGGGAAGTTAACTCCTGCATCCGGTCAGCCATAGGGACCGGAGAAGTTAACTGCGCTTACCCCACGCTGTCACCGGGCAGGTGTGGACACCACTCCCAGGGTGGGGAAGCACAACCTGAGACACAGGACAGCTGGAGCTGGCTTGGCAGTCCCCAGGCCTTCAAGGAGGTCAGGGTCATCTGGTTCTCAGGCTCTCAGACACCAAGTGCCTCCAAATGCTGTGGGAAAGCTGAGAATGGAATGGGGCCGCAGCCTGGATCTAGCTGGGGACTGACGGGGAAAGGAGAGGAAATCTCCGGCTGGTTCCCCGGGGGAGAGTCTTTGGCTTGATGGCGGTAGTAGGCTTGGCTTGGTAGTGGTGGTGACCGTGGCTGGGAGCACAGAGAGGCTTTCTACAGGAGATTAAATGGCGGCTCTGTAGGGGAAGGCCTTCTCCATGGCTCCCATGGCGGATCCCGATGAAAAGAGGCAGTCCACGGCTTTAAGGCATTTATTGTCATGGCAGAAAGTGTATGTATAGAACCATACCCCACTTCTCAGCGTGGGCCTGAGATTAAATACCCTTTTGCAGGTATGAGTGTCTGGGAAAGAAAGTTTATTGGCTAAGCCTCCAGGCCTTAAGGTACCTCATTATAATGGAGATCTGTCTTGAGTCTACGTGGCCTGTGGTCATGTCTCTACCTGTGGAGGGCCTTGGGGCATTGCCCTTATGTGACTGATGGTCACAAATCTATGGAGGGTTGAGGCTAGTGACAGGGGCCTGGTGCCCGGGAATCAGGAGAAATGCCTTCCATCCCTCCAGGGTCACTGGGGTTTCTAGCCTTAGCTCAACCAGGAACCAGGCTGCCTTTCATGGTCTCACATTCCAACAAGGCTAGGTCTACAAATAGTGCCACTCCCTGGGCCAAGACCATGACAGTCTTGGAAGAATGCCAGAGGACAGAGGCGGTGGAAGCTTGACTAGAGATTGGGGCTCTCAGTTGTGTATCTTTCCATGAGTTGATCACATTGCTTGTGCGGCTTTTGCAGAAATGTCTCAAAGTGTCCTTGAGTTTCCCATGTGTCTGATTTTAACCCCAATAAACTCTGTAGTTCGCCAAATTGGACTTGTAGAAAATCTTTAGTTTTTTTATTTTTATTTTTTAAATTTGTCAGTGCCCACTATATCTGGAATCTATATACCTTATACCTCCTCTGGAAAAAATTACAACACTTCAGATACTGTATTCTAAGTATCTAAGTATTCAATTGGATTTAATATAGGAAGCTACATGTTTATAAAAACCATCACAAGGACTGAGTAGTGTATCTAGTGGGAGGCAGCAATGACTTCCAAAACACCACAGATGCTGTTCTTTTTAAATGCTGAACTTTTTTTAATCACAAAATATAAAGTGGGTGTTAACAAAGGCCAGTTTAGGAGCTACGAGCTCTGCTATAAGAAATACTTCTCAAAAGTCCCCAATATTTTTAGGCCTGTGATGTGGAAGTTGACATTTGCTACTCGTACAGATACCCCCTGTTGCATGAAGTTGGGGACTGGTCCTATATATCCCTATCTTGTTGTTTCACAACCACGGACAGTTCGAGGGGGAAAACAGTCACGGTTCCCTCTACCTTGGCAATCTCATGGAGGTATAGGAGTTCATTCGTATATTCGTATCTGGGAAGGCTGCAGAAACACATGAAGGGAAGAGCGGATTGTGAGTGTGCACTGACCATGCTTGTCTGTAGTTGAATTATTTCCTCTGCCTCTATCAGTTTTTTTGGCTGTTTTATTGCTCCAAAGCAGACAAGGGAAAAGAGTGGTTGACAATATGGTTTAGTGGGTAAAACGCTTGCTGTGCAAGCATGAGGATCAACATTAGGATCTCTAACCTCCACATAAAAAGCAGGCATGGCAGACTACGCCTGTAATCCTGGCACCAGGAGGAGGACACAAGAGGATCATGGGGCCTACTATATAGCCAGTCTTGATAATTGGTGAGCTCCTGGCTCCAGGTTCAGTGAGAGCTGCTGTCTGAAAAAAACAAGATAGAGAGTGATAGAGCTGACTTTGAGCTCTACTCATGCATGCACATGTACACACATATATGCAAATACCACAAACAAGATCATATACACCTAAAATTTAAAAATGAATAAGGAGAATAAATTTTTTTTTTTATTAACTTGAGTATTTCTTATATACATTTCGAGTGTTATTCCCTTTCCCGGTTTCCGGGCAAACATCCTCCTCCCCCCTCCCCTTCCTTATGGGTGTTCCCCTCCCAACCCTCCCCCCATTGCCGCCCTCCCCCCATAGACTAGTTCACTGGGGGTTCAGTCTTAGCAGGACCCAGGGCTTCCCCTTCCACTGGTGCTCTTACTAGGATATTCATTGCTACCTATGGGGTCAGAGTCCAGGGTCAGTCCATGTATAGTCTTTAGGTAGTGGCTTAGTCCCTGGAAGCTCTGGTTGCTTGGCATTGTTGTACTTTTGGGGTCTCGAGCCCCTTCAAGCTCTTCCAGTTCTTTCTCTGATTCCTTCAATAGGGGACCTATTCTCAGTTCAGTGGTTTGCTGCTGGCATTCGCCTCTATATTTGCTGTATTCTGGCTGTGTCTCTCAGGAGCGATCTACATCCGGCTCCTGTCGGTCTGCACTTCTTTGCTTCATCCATCTTGTCTAATTGGGTGGCTGTATATGTATGGGCCACATGTGGGGCAGGCTCTGAATGGGTGTTCCTTCAGTCTCTGTTTTAATCTTTGCCTCTCCCTTCCCTGCCAAGGGTATTCTTTTTCCTCATTTAAAGAAGGAGTGAAGCATTCACATTTTGATCATCCGTCTTGAGTTTCGTTTGTTCTAGGGATCTAGGGTAATTCAAGCATTTGGGCTAATAGCCACTTATCAATGAGTGCATACCATGTATGTCTTTCTGTGATTGGGTTAGCTCACTCAGGATGATATTTTCCAGTTCCAACCATTTGCCTACGAATTTCATAAAGTCGTTGTTTTTGATAGCTGAGTAATATTCCATTGTGTAGATGTACCACATTTTCTGTATCCATTCCTCTGTTGAAGGGCATCTGGGTTCTTTCCATTTTCTGGCTATTATAAATAAGGCTGCGATGAACATAGTGGAGCACGTGTCTCTTTTATATGTTGAGGCATCTTTTGGGTATATGCCCAAGAGAGGTATAGCTGGATCCTCAGGCAGTTCAATGTCCAATTTTCTGAGGAACCTCCAGACTGGTTTCCAGAATGGTTGTACCAGTCTGCAATCCCACCAACAATGGAGGAGTGTTCCTCTTTCTCCACATCCTCGCCAGCATCTGCTGTCACCTGAGTTTTTTATCTTAGCCAATCGCACTGGTGTGAGGTGAAATCTCAGGGTTGTTTTGATTTGCATTTCCCTTATGACTAAAGATGTTGAACATTTCTTTAGGTGTTTCTCAGCCATTCGGCATTCCTCAGCTGTGAATTCTTTGTTTAGCTCTGAACCCCATTTTTTAATAGGGTTATTTGTTTCCCTGCGGTCTAACTTCTTGAGTTCTTTGTATATTTTGGAAATAAGGCCTCTATCTGTTGTAGGATTGGTAAAGATCTTTTCCCAATCTGTTGGTTGCCGTTTTGTCCTAACCACAGTGTCCTTTGCCTTACAGAAGCTTTGCAGTTTTATGAGATCCCATTTGTCGATTCTTGATCTTAGAGCATAAGCCATTGGTGTTTTGTTCAGGAAATTTTTTCCAGTGCCCATGTGTTCCAGATGCTTCCCTAGTTTTTCTTCTATTAGTTTGAGTGTGTCTGGTTTGATGTGGAGGTCCTTGATCCACTTGGACTTAAGCTTTGTACAGGGTGATAAGCATGGATCGATCTGCATTCTTCTACATGTTGCCCTCCAGTTGAACCAGCACCATTTGCTGAAAATGCTATCTTTTTTCCATTGGATGGTTTTGGCTCCTTTGTCAAAAATCAAGTGACCATAGGTGTGTGGGTTCATTTCTGGGTCTTCAATTCTACTCCATTGGTCTATCTGTCTGTCTCTGTACCAATACCATGCAGTTTTTATCACTATTGCTCTGTAATACTGCTTGAGTTCAGGGATAGTGATTCCCCCTGAAGTCCTTTTATTGTTGAGGATAGCTTTAGCTATCCTGGGTTTTTTGTTATTCCAGATGAATTTGCAAATTGTTCTGTCTAACTCTTTGAAGAATTGGATTGGTATTTTGATGGGGATTGCATTGAATCTGTAGATTGCTTTTGGTAAAATGGCCATTTTTACCATATTAATCCTGCCAATCCATGAGCATGGGAGATCTTTCCATCTTCTGAGGTCTTCTTCAATTTCTTTCCTCAGTGTCTTGAAGTTCTTATTGTACAGATCTTTTACTTGCTTGGTTAAAGTCACACCGAGGTACTTTATATTATTTGGGTCTATTATGAAGGGTGTCGTTTCCCTAATTTCTTTCTCGGCTTGTTTCTCTTTTGTATAGAGGAAGGCAACTGATTTATTTGAGTTAATTTTATACCCAGCCACTTTGCTGAAGTTGTTTATCAGCTTTAGTAGTTCTCTGGTGGAACTTTTGGGATCACTTAAATATACTATCATGTCATCTGCAAATAGTGATATTTTGACCTCTTCTTTTCCGATCTGTATCCCTTTGATCTCCTTTTGTTGTCTGATTGCTCTGGCTAGAACTTCAAGAACTATATTGAATAAGTAGGGAGAGAGTGGGCAGCCTTGTCTAGTCCCTGATTTTAGTGGGATTGCTTCAAGTTTCTCTCCATTTAGTTTAATGTTAGCAACTGGTTTGCTGTATATGGCTTTTACTATGTTTAGGTATGGGCCTTGAATTCCTATTCTTTCCAGGACTTTTATCATGAAGGGGTGTTGAATTTTGTCAAATGCTTTCTCAGCATCTAATGAAATGATCATGTGGTTCTGTTCTTTCAGTTTGTTTATATAATGGATCACGTTGATGGTTTTCCGTATATTAAACCATCCCTGCATGCCTGGGATGAAGCCTACTTGATCATGGTGGATGATTGTTTTGATGTGCTCTTGAATTCGGTTTGCCAGAATTTTATTGAGTATTTTTGCGTCGATATTCATAAGGGAAATTGGTCTGAACTTCTCTTTCTTTGTTGTGTCTTTGTGTGGTTTAGGTATAAGAGTAATTGTGGCTTCGTAGAAGGAATTCGGTAGGGCTCCATCTGTTTCAATTTTGTGGAATAGTTTGGATAATATTGGTATGAGGTCTTCTATGAAGGTTTGATAGAATTCTGCACTAAACCCGTCTGGACCTGGGCTCTTTTTGGTTGGGAGACCTTTAATGACTGCTTCTATTTCCTTAGGAGTTATGGGGTTGTTTAACTGGTTTATCTGTTCCTGATTTAACTTCGATACCTGGTATCTGTCTAGGAAATTGTCCATTTCCTGAAGATTTTCAAATTTTGTTGAATATAGGTTTTTATAGTAAGATCTGATGATTTTTTGAATTTCCTCCGAATCTGTAGTTATGTCTCCCTTTTCATTTCTGATTTTGTTAATTTGGACACACTCTCTGTGTCCTCTCGTTAGTCTGGCTAAGGGTTTATCTATCTTGTTGATTTTCTCAAAGAACCAACTTTTGGTTCTGTTGATTCTTTCTATGGTCCTTTTTGTTTCTACTTGGTTGATTTCAGCTCTGAGTTTGATTATTTCCTGCCTTCTACTCCTCCTGGGTGTATTTGCTTCTTTTTGTTCTAGAGCTTTTAGGTGTGCTGTCAAGCTGCTGACATATGCTCTTTCCTGTTTCTTTCTGCAGGCACTCAGCGCTATGAGTTTTCCTCTTAGCACAGCTTTCATTGTGTCCCATAAGTTTGAGTATGTTGTATCTTCATTTTCATTAAATTCTAAAAAGTTTTTAATTTCTTTCTTTATTTCTTCCTTGACCAGGTTATCATGGAGTAGAGCATTGTTCAATTTCCACGTATATGTGGGCATTCTTCCCTTATTGTTATTGAAGACCAGTTTTAGGCCGTGGTGGTCCGATAGCACGCATGGGATTATTTCTATCTTTCTGTACCTGTTGAGGCCCGTTTTTTGACCAATTATATGGTCAATTTTGGAGAAAGTACCATGAGGAGCTGAGAAGAAGGTATATCCTTTTGCTTTAGGATAGAATGTTCTATAAATATCCGTTAAGTCCATTTGGCTCATGACTTCTCTTAGTCTGTCTACATCACTGTTTAATTTCTGTTTCCATGATCTGTCCATTGATGAGAGTGGGGTGTTGAAATCTCCCACTATTATTGTGTGAGGTGCAATGTGTGTTTTGAGCTTTAGTAAGGTTTCTTTTACGTATGTAGGTGCCCTTGTATTTGGGGCATAGATATTTAGGATTGAGAGTTCATCTTGGTTGATTTTTCCTTTGATGAATATGAAGTGTCCTTCCTTATCTTTTTTGATGACTTTTAGTTGGAAATTGATTTTATTTGATATTAGAATGGCTACTCCAGCTTGCTTCTTCTGACCATTTGCTTGGAAAGTTGTTTTCCAGCCTTTCACTCTGAGGTAGTGTCTGTCTTTGTCTCTGAGGTGTGTTTCCTGTAGGCAGCAGAATGCAGGGTCCTCGTTGCGTATCCAGTTTGTTAATCTATGTCTTTTTATTGGGGAGTTGAGGCCATTGATATTGAGAGATATTAAGGAATAGTGATTATTGCTTCCCGTTATATTCATATTTGATGTGAGGTTATGTTTGTGTGCTTTCATTCTCTTTGTTTTGTTGCCAAGACGATTAGTTTCTTGCTTCTTCTAGGGTATAGCTTGCCTCCTTATGTTGGGCTTTACCATTTATTATCCTTTGTAGTGCTGGATTTGTAGAAAGATATTGTGTAAATTTGGTTTTGTCATGGAATATCTTGGTTTCTCCATCAATGTTAATTGAGAGTTTTGCTGGATACAGTAATCTGGGCTGGCATTTGTGTTCTCTTAGGGTCTGTATAACATCAGTGCAGGATCTTCTGGCCTTCATAGTTTCTGGCGAGAAGTCTGGTGTGATTCTGATAGGTCTCCCTTTATATGTTACTTGACCTTTTTCCCTTACTGCTTTTAATATTCTTTCTTTATTTTGTGCGTTTGGTGTTTTGACAATTATGTGACGGGAGGTGTTTCTTTTCTGGTCCAATCTATTTGGAGTTCTGTAGGCTTCCTGTATGTCTATGGGTATCTCTTTTTTTAGGTTAGGGAAGTTTTCTTCTATGATTTTGTTGAAGATATTTACTGGTCCTTTGAGCTGGGAGTCTTCACTCTCTTCTATACCTATTATCCTTAGGTTTGATCTTCTCATTGAGTCTGGATTTCCTGTATGTTTTGGACCAGTAGCTTTTTCCGCTTTACATTATCTTTGACAGTTGAGTCAATGATTTCTATGGAATCTTCTGCTCCTGAGATTCTCTCTTCCATCTCTTGTATTCTGTTGGTGAAGCTTGTATCTACAGCTCCTTGTCTCTTCTTTTGGTTTTCTATATCCAGGGTTGTTTCCATGTGTTCTTTCTTGATTGCTTCTATTTCCATTTTTAATTCCTTCAACTGTTTGATTGTGTTTTCCTGGAATTCTTTCAGGGATTTTTGCGATTCCTCTCTGTAGGCTTTTACTTGTTTATTAATGTTTTCCTGTGCTTCCCTAAGTGTGTTCAGGTCTTTCCTGAAGTCCTCCAGCATCGTGATCAAATATGATTTTGAAACTAGATCTTGCTTTTCTGGTGTGTTTGGATATTCCATGTTTGTTTTGGTGGGAGAATTGGGCTCCGATGATGGCATGTAGTCTTGGTTTCTGTTGCTTGGGTTCCTGCGCTTGCCTCTCGCCATCAGATTATCTCTAGTGTTACTTTGTTCTGCTATTTCTGACAGTGGCTAGACTGTCCTATAAGCCTGTGTGTCAGGAGTGCTGTAGACCTGTTTTCCTCTCTTTCAGTCAGTTATGGGGACAGAGTGTTCTGCTTTCGGGTGTGTAGTTTTTCCTCTCTATAGGTCTTCAGCTGTTCCTGTGGGCCTGTGTCTTGAGTTCACCAGGCAGCTTTCTTGCAGCAGAAAATTTGGTCTTACCTGTGGTCCCGAGGCTCAGGTTTGCTCGTGGGGTGCTGTCCAGGGGCTCTCTGCAGCGGCAGCAACCAGGAAGACCTGTGCCGCCCCTTCCGGGAGCTTCAGTGCACCAGGGTTCCAGATGGTCTTTGGCTTTTTCCTCTGGCGTCCGAGATGTGTGTGCAGGGAGCAGTCTCTTCTGGTTTCCCAGGCTTGTCTGCCTCTCTGAAGGTTTAGCTCTCCCTCCCACGGGATTTGGGTGCAGAGAACTGTTTATCAGGTCTGTTTCCTTCAGGGTCCGGCGGTGTCTCTGGCAGGGGTCCTGCCGCTCCTGGGCCCTCCCCCACGGGAGCCCAGAGGCCTTATACAGTTTCCTCTTGGGCCAGGGATGTGGGCAGGGGTGAGCAGTGTTGGTGGTGTCTTCCGCTCTGCAGCCTCAGGAGTGCCCACCTGACCAGGCGGTTGGGTCTCTCTCTCACCGGGTCTGGGAGCAGAGAGCTGCTGCGGGCCGGGATCCGCGGGTGTGGGACTTCCGGTAAACACAGAACGTGCCCGGTTCTAGAGAAATTCTGCTTCCGTGTGTCCCAAGCTCACCAGGCAGCTTTCTTGCAGCAGAAAATTTGGTCTTACCTGTGGTCCCGAGGCTCAAGTTCGCTCGTGGGGTGCTGCCCAGGGGCTCTCTGCAGCGGCAGCAACCAGGAAGACCTGTGCCGCCCCTTCCGGGAGCTTCAGTGCACCAGGGTTCCAGATGGTCTTTGGCTTTTTCCTCTGGCGTCCGAGATGTGTGTGCAGGGAGCAGTCTCTTCTGGTTTCCCAGGCTTGTCTGCCTCTCTGAAGGTTTAGCTCTCCCTCCCACGGGATTTGGGTGCAGAGAACTGTTTATCCGGTCTGTTTCCTTCAGGGTCCGGCGGTGTCTCTGGCAGGGGTCCTGCCGCTCCTGGGCCCTCCCCCACGGGAGGCCAGAGGCCTTATACAGTTTCCTCTTGGGCCAGGGATGTGGGCAGGGGTGAGCAGTGTTGGTGGTCTCTTCTGCTCTGCAGCCTCAGGAGTGCCCACCTGACCAGGCGGTTGGGTCTCTCTCTCACCGGGTCTGGGACGAGAATAAATTTTATAGATCGTTTTATGCCAATCTTATAACTTACAGATGAAAAGAATCAACACACAGGATTTCCGTGACCAGTTCCAGGTTTCATAGGTAATTAAACGTATTTTTAAATTTAACCTGACAAATAAAAAACCTGACAAATAAAAGCATAATATTGTACATGTTTATGGAACATGGTGTGATATTTTATACATGTATATATTGTGTAGCTTTTACGTCAAGCTCATTATATCTGTCTTCTGTATCATTTATTCATTTATTCATCTTTGGCTCCAAAAGGATCATGACCAACTCATAATGAAAAATCTGTTTATATCAACTACAGAAGCCCCCAGATATAAGAATTCTAACACTGCAAAAACCCAATTTCAAAGTCTTCTCTGATATGTAAAGCAACTGTTAGCTGTCAGGCCCAGGAAAATGAAGAATCAGTTATCCACTGTGCAATGGCACAGAGTAAACATTTCCATTCCAAAAGGGAAGACAAGGCAAGACAGCAAGAAGAGATCGAACTTCCTCTGTCTCCATGTTTGGTTTCCAGAGTGCTACTGTAGTGAGTAGGAGGGTGGTCAGGCTTGGGCATCACTGTCCCCTTGCCTTAACTGACATTGCTCCACATACATTTCCTCTCTTGGATAGCTTCATTGGTTGCTTGTAACTTTCTTCCGCAGGTATTCCATACCTCTGGCAACTCTTGTCATCCTGGGGTCTCCACTGTATCTTGAGTTTTTCCCTCATAACCTCATATTCTCTCATGTTACTAAATCCTTCCTTGCAGGAAGTCCAACCCTGGCACACAGACTGTATTTTGAAACCTGAATGGAAGCCTTCTGTATTTCTGCCCAAACCAAACACCTTGTGGATGATGCCAGTGTGGGCTACTGAGTACTAACTGAGCCCTCTTGGACTAGCTGTAGTGGCCTCTGAATGCCTGGGCTATTAAAATTGGGAAAACTCGTTCCTGGGTGTCCCTGTGAGGCAGTGAGAGCATGGTATCACAGCAGCCCCCTTTTCTCAAACAAAAGTATTTTAAATGAGTTTATAATTGCATACTCCAGAGCCTGCACTGGGTGGTGTCTAGCCAATTCCTTTGATGTTCTAAAGCTATTTTCTAATTGTATTAGTACAAACTACTTGGTTCACTTTGAATGGAATTAACCTATTCAATTATTACACATTCCTTGTCTATAGCTTTTAACTTGCACCTTTTCTGGTCAAACCACACATTTTAAAAATCTTCCTGTTCTGCCTTTTGCTCCCGTTTCTCACTGCAAGTCTGACTCAAATCAGTTGTCAATAACTATGCCATAGCCCGGATGATACACTGTCTTGTAATGAGTCCATTGTTTGTCAATTTATCCTTATTCAACATTAAAGGAAATGGATAAGATGCAAACAGGTTCCTTGCCAGAATGTAATGTAAATGTCATCTTGTCCAATTCTCAGTGCATCCCTCATTTCCACCTGAAACCTTCTAAGTGCAGTCTTCCCCATCTCCATTTCTATTAGTACCCTCATCCCTGAGCTGCTGTCCTCTTTGCTCATTACCCTCCCCCCTCTGCTTTTCTAGAATGTGTCTATCTCACATCTCCAAACCCTTTGAAGTTTTTCCCCAATATGATCACTGTTAGTCTCAGCGCTGACCCTACTTTTCGGTGCCAATTTTCTATATTGATCAGATTTTTATGTCATGGTGACTAAAATATCTAATATTAAAAAACTTCAAGGAGTAAAAGTCTCAGCTCTTATGGTGGTAATAGTGTATAAGAGCAGTGTGTATCACAGTGGGTAGAAACATAATGGGTAAAAAAATCAGAAAAATGGGAATGTCTAAAGTAGATGCTTTTTTCTATCCCCCACTCATTCCATCCAGCCCACAAGCTTATGGGATGGTGCTATCTGTATTCAGGTTGAATCTTCCCTCTTCATTGGATCTTCTCTGAAAATACCGCAGGCCCATCTGGGAGTGTGTGTTATAAGTTGGTAAAGACAGCCAGTTTCACAATTGTAGCCCATGTGAACCGCCACATGGGTCTAGAATCTCTTTCAGATAGTTTATTCATTTGTATCTTCTTTTGTCCCAAAAGCAAACTTAAAATGACTTGCTAGTTTCAAAAGCAACCTAAAGGAATGAGATGAAATATGAAAGAGAAATATGATGTACACAGGAAATAAGGGTACTAAGAAATGGGACCCTGATATGTGCTGGTAGAGACGGTAGGTGCCTGAAGCATTGGCAAGGACTCAATCTGTGGTTGAATCTAATTTTAACATGCTTGATTAGTGAGTGTGACCTCAATTCTGCTGTATTAGAGAGCTCTTTTACATTTCACCATTCCACAACAAGTTCTTTGTAGAAAGTGCCTTAAAAAGAATTCTGACACCTTAAAAATGATTCTTTTCAAGTAAAGACCCCAGCAGGATGATGGGCCCCAACAGCAAGGTCAGCTGGCTGAGGAAACAGTGGTTGGTGTGTGGGCATGGTGACACCGTCCCTAAAGAGTGGAGAAGGGGACATCTGCACATGTCAGAACTGTCAGCTGGAGTCTGCAGAGGTGATTTGCAGAGGGAGTGGACATGCGGTATGGCTTGGTGATTAATTTAGAAAGTGATAAATAAAGTTGGTTGACAAGAGAGAAATGATAAAAATAGATGTAAATCAAGGATACACTGTTGGCTCTGTGTGCCTGTAAAGTGTATTTCAAAAATTAATAACGTTCTCTGCTTCTACCTAGTTTACTTCCTTCACATTTTTTTTTCTTGGCACGATTTGATGCTCTCTCCAATCTGCTCTTCTAATTGCAATTACACCCCAGGGAGGTTATCTTTTCAAATGGCAGAAAGTAAGTCAGTGCTCAAGGGAATGGCAAGGCTAGAAATGTGTGGTGAGTAGTCGCTAGGCCGGCTTTTGCATCTCCAGAACAAAGGGGAGTCTGGGGAAGATGGGGTGACCATGAAGCCTCACAGGAAGCTCTGTTCTCCTTTTTCTAAGAACGCAATTGCTCCACATGCTTTGGATCATCTGACAAACTGCTTTCTGGGTATTGATTTGCTGCCATGCTGGAAATCAATAATTAGCTTTGTTTAGAAAGCGGGGAAAGTAGTCATAGCTTCAGGAACCTCCTAAGACTTTAAAGAATTAAGCTTTTAAAATGAAAGAAAAAGGAAGTATCTTGAAGGAGTCAAAGAGAAGGCCAGATACGGAATGATGAGACACTTACATATTCGGTCCCATTTGGTGTTGGGTGGTGTTACAAGCAAGCAAGCTGCCAAGAGTCCACACCCGCTGGAGCAGTAGTTCAGAAGCCAGATAAGATGGTAAGACAGACACTGGAGCACAGATTGACATCGCCATAACAGAGAGACACAGATCCACATCCCAGCCCTGTTGCCTCCTGTGCTCATGGGAAAGTTCCTAAGCTCTCTGAGCTTCTTTTAACAGCACATTTCTAAGTTAAAATATAATTTATCTTACTTTCTCCCATCCCTTTCTTCTCTCATAGCCTCCATATCCCACCCCTCCAATTCCTTCCACATTCCTGCCTCAATCTCCTCAAATTTGTGGTATCATTTTCTTTGATTATAACACACACACACACACACACACACACACACACACACACACACGCGCGCGCGCGCGTGCATGCACGCAAGCACACATGCACGCACGCAAGCGCATATGCATGCACACACATGCGGGCGCATACACATAATCTGTTGAATCTGTTTTGTTTATATGTATATGATTTTAGAGCTGTACCAGGTAACACATATGGGTGCTCACCACCAGGAGAGACTAATAATCCCTCCTCTCAATAGTCATCCCTCACCTGTAGTTCTTGCCTCATGGAACCCTTGAGAATTTTCCCTTAGCATATTAGCATGTCTATCTATATTATCACCATTCAGAATTTGTTTAGGCAGTCATTTCCAAGAGGCACTGTCTCATAGTCAACTTCCTGGTCCCCTGGCCCTTCAAATCTTTCCATCTACTTTTCTGAGATGTTCAGGCAGAGGCTGTGCTGAAGGAATCCATTGTGGCCAGGTTCCTCATGATCTTTCAGTTTTTACATTGTGTCTAGAAGTAGTTTTCTGTAATGATCGCCACCTGTTGGAAAGAGAAGCTTCTTAGGTGAGAGCTACACTTACCTGTAGGTATAAGGATGAGGTGGTTTGAAAGAAAATGGCCCCCATAGGTCCACAGGGAATGTCACTATTCCCAAGGTGTGGCCTTGTTGGAGTGGGTGTGTCATTGTTGGAGGAAGTGTATCAGATTCACTTCCTGTTGCCTGTGATCCAGATGTAGAACTCTCAGCTCCTCCTCCAACACCATCTCTGCCTGCATACTACCATGAAAACAATGGACTAAACCCTGTGAAAATGTAAGCCAGTACCAATTAAATGCTTTCCTTTATAAGAGTTGCCAGGGTCATGGTGCTTCTTCACTGCAATAAACCCTAACAAAGACAACGGATACGTTTTTAGAATGCAGTTAGGAATTATGCTGGTCTAGTAAAGTGGTAGTAGTAGACGAATCCATTACCTCTCTAGATCTGGGCCCTTGGCTAGGTTTCGATTCCCAGGCATTACTTCCCTCCTGTTGAGCGAGCTGTAGGTCCATGTAGACATTGCTGGTTACTGTTAACATAAAAGTGACTATTGCACCTTTAGGGATATTTTGCCATGCTGGTGGCTGTTGTAGTTCACAGGTATCATAGCCAGATGAGCTTACTGATTGGGTCTCTTGGTTGGGTAGGACTTTGGGTATTATGGAAGACCGACTTCAAGAAGGAGGCTTTCAGATTAGATCCAACTGAGATCATCTGAGTTCTGTGTCTTAAGTGTGTGGTGTCTTTAGCAATAAGGACTTATATTTAACCTCTGAGAGGCAAGCAGTGAGAAGAGCAATAGCCTGTATGTTTTAGGAGTCACTTGGACTACCTTGACTAACAACTTGAAAGGAAGTTTCTTATGTCTACTACTGGAGATCTTGTTAGGTAGTCTATGGCCGAAGTAATATACATATATGTATATATATATTATATATATATGTACATGTATATGTATATGTTTGTAGATATATATATGTAGATAAATATAGATATATAGTATAGATATAATGTAATTTTACGTAAGTATAAAATGATTCCTTGTGGCTTTATCAAACGACTTCAGTCTTGTTTGTCCATCTTCTCTCCTTCTTCTCTATTGATTTTCTCCCCCAACTCCTCAGGTAGTGCTCTCTCCCATTTTTCCTGTTTCTTCCTTATCACTTGTATCTGTTTTCCTCTGAAACCCCATCCTCATTGCGTGGTCCCTTTATATTGTCCTGGATTCTGTTTATTCTACATTGTATACTCATATCTAAAGATTTTTGCAGGTGAGAGAGACCATGTGACTTCTGTCTTTTGGGTCTGTGTCACCCCACTTAATATAGTTTTTTTTGTTTGTTTTTTGTATTCATGCACTTACCTGCCAATTTCATGCTTTGTTTTCTTTTTACAACTGAATAGTATTCCATTGTGTATCTATATACCACATTTTCATTATCCATTCATTTATTGAAGGGCATTTATGTTTTCCCATTTCTTGGCTATGGTGAATAGAGCAGCAGTGAATATTGTTGAGATGTCATTTGGACATAAGCCAAGGGATAGTATAGCATGGTCATGTGGTAGATTTATTTTAGCTTTTTGAGCACTATCCACACTGATTTCCAGTGAGTGCATTCTACTGACTCACTAGTTTGCATTCAAAACAACAGTGAGTGAACCCTGGTTTCTCCATCTTCCTCACTAGACTAAGCATCCCTGCTCAGCACTCTTACCAAGATGACACATAGTTGCAAAAGTGACCACTACAAGATAGTTGATACAAAGTTGTAGTTAAAGAGTAACTATGAAACCCTGGGAACTAGATAGGGAGCAGGGAGAACTGGAAGCGTATTCTGTTTATTCTTTGAAGTTTATAGAGTGATGTCTAGGGCACAGAGGAACCCCTTTGTTAAGGGAAGCACATGCTAAGTTGCTATAGTCACTGAAATTAATTTGATGGCAAGTCATTGGAGGGAAGTCCATGATTTATTTCAATAAAATGTTGTCCAATTTATCAGCAGAGAGGTATTTGACATTTGTGGGAAACAGGAGAAAGTCAGGTCAAAACGGGAAAACACAGACACCGTAACTGGCTGAAATGGGATCGGTGGTGGTGTGTAAGGGAAGGGGTTAACGTTAGGGATAAGTGACTGTTGATATAATTGGAGAAACTGAAGTTCAGGGTCTTGTTCTATTCTTTGTGATGTTTTAAGTAATTTGGGCATGACATCAAAAATTTTTTTGAGCAAGCTTTTTCTTTAAAACATCTGTTCCCCAAAACTCCATAATTATGAACAAAATTAAAAATAATAGAAAAAAAGAGGTGTCTAGCCAGGGTCCTGATGATCTGGTTCCAAACAAAACTGTGAATCACTGGGCCAGCTAAGGACTGAGGAGCCTCGGCTGTCAGTCAGCTGCCAGGTTCCTAATTCAGGATGAGGTAGGATCAGTGGCTACTGCAGCAGGGCAGAGCAGAGTGACCTCAGCCAGCACAGGCGTCAGCAGCAGGACAGGAACTGGTTCAGCCAGGTCCTCACTAGCCCTCTTTAAGTAACCCGAACAAAGTCAACCCCAACATTTTATCAGGGCTAAAACATTGCTCTACATAAAATCCAAGCACTAATCAGGAAAACTTAGTCACAATAGATTTTAGAATAACTTTAATCAAAGTCAAACCTGTGGTGGAAGACACTAATGCAGACACACACACACACACACACACACACACATTGCTTGCTGCAATGAGGGAATAGATAGTTCTACAGCAGCATACCACGGTTTTCTGAAATGGGTAATGAGGTTCTTTTTTAAATATGCCAGTCATCAAACTGTGACACTGAGGGAAAGCTTTATGTGTGGATCGAATGGAAAGAATTAGATCTAGTGAATTTATCCCTCCCTGTCCTCCCCCTCGCACATCAGTAAGAGTAGCATATGCATATATGTACATTCTGAAATGACAGATTTCTCTCATTTTGCCTGACATTTTATATCTAAAACAAAGCAAACCAATCAAAAAAGAAAGCAAAAAGATATCACAAAACAAAAAGCCCTCCTTGTTTATACTGAAATCCCGTTTTAAGAAAACCTGCCTGGGAGGAGCTTTGTAATTGTTTTTTTAGGGAAGACATGGATGCCGAATCCCATTTAACAGCAGTGTTGTAATGGAGGAGGAAGTCAGGCTGCAGGGGCTGGGCTGGCATGGCTACTGTCCACTGCTGAGACCCAGCACATAAGTACTCACTTACACTGGCCTCGGTGCCAGTGCCTCAGGTTTTAGGGTCGTGGTGAGAAGCCCCAGGTAAGCCTGAGAAGTCTGTGAAGAAGGCAGGATGGCAAAGAGTTGAGACAGCTAATGCTGCGACCCTTTAATATAGTTCTTCAAGTTGTGGTGACCCCCAACTATAAAACGATTTTTGTTGCTACTTCATAACTGTAATCTTGCTACTGTTAGGAATCAATATGCAAATATGTGACATTCAGCATATCTGACATATTACCTCTGTGAAAGGATTGGTTCAATCTCCAAAAGGTTCGAAACCGAAACCCACAAGTTAGAAGCCCTGGGAGAAGAAATCTTTTTTTTTCAGCCATGTTAATGTAAAGAACATGCATCTGACTCATCCCCTAGTTGTTTCTAGAAGCAGCAGGTTGGGCATACTTCACTGAAAAACACTAAGAAGTACAGAAAGGTGTAAGGAAGACAAGAAAACTCCATTTCTGTCCTGCTACCCAGAAATAACTATTTATAGCATCATGAAGTTTCCTTTTACAAATTTCCCCCCCCTCAAAAAAAATCTTGTCTTTAAGAAAATTGCACAAAAAAATGAAGGTAGTATTAATGGCTAGTCTGCGTTTTTTCATTTGCAATTGAGCTGCCTTCTTTCTGGTTCAGCTGGGGCTACATTCCACTGGTTTATGTCATTCCCCTTCTACCTTTTAATATGCAGGTTACATTAATTCGCACAACTAACATGAGTCGTTTGTTAATATTGTCTGAATTCGTTCAACATCTCCTTAGGTGTTCCCTCTCCGACTGCACTAGCCCATGCACACTTCTGTGGTATATGTATCTTGTCAAAGAAGGTGGTGGCGTCTTATCTACTTTCTGGAAGCGGTAATGGAGCCCCAACACTCAGTTTCCCTGCTTAACAGCATAAAGGCAAACATCTTTGCTTGATTATTTCTTGCGATAAATTTCTAGGAGCTGAATTACTAGCCCAAAGAAGATGCACATTTTAAAGGCATTTGCTGAACACTGCCGGGCTTAACAGTCAATTCATTAACCCTCCCCCCACCACCAACACACACACACACACACACACACACACACACACACACCCTATCACTGCTATATACCATTACTCTATACATTGTTTACCAAACAGATAGTTTGAAGCATGATATGCTATCTTAATTTGCAGGATTTTAATACTAAGGAGGTTGAATATTTCTTACAGCTCCCTCTCTCTCTACCTCCACACAGGAATGATTGGTATGTGGTCTTTCTGTGAAATTCCTGGAGGAGTATTACGCAGTGCAAGCCTTGGGCGAACCAATTGATTGGTTTATTTTTATAACAATATTAAGTTTCTCGAAGGTCAAGGCCTTGTCAGTGATGAGCCGGTGTCCTGCACTTACCCTCGAATGTGCTGAAGAACCTAGGGAAAGCCATTTGACAACTCACAGATAATTAGAAAAAGAAAAGGTGCCACGGGCTGAGAATAAGCTTCCAGGACTGGAGTTTGCAGCCAGAGCACCATAGTGATGTCTGGGAGACATTGACTTTTCGAATCATGATGTCAAAGGTGTCTAGCAAAATGGCGGACTTATCCACGTGTGGCAATCTACTCTTTAGGGACAGGAGAGGGCTCACAAGAACCTGTGTTCCGATCCCCAACACTCACCTATGTCAGGCATGCGCCTCCCCGTACTTAGCCCCTTATTTGCTGAAGTGAGCAGAAGCAGGTAGAGCCCTGGAGGTTGTTGGCCCTACAGCTGTGCTAAAATAAAATTGTAGACGTGTGTATAAGATATAGAGCGATAAAGCAGGGTACCTGATGTCCATCCTGCTGTGTTCCCTGCACACTCAAATGGGTGTGTGCATTGACACAGCACACACACACACACACACACACACACATCTATTAAAATAATTAACACAAAATACATTGACTTATTAAGCATGTGTTTGCATGTTAGAAGATTGGACTTAGATGTGAAGTAGTAACATAGCTATTTCTTCCCCACGTATCACATGTTCTTTCACCTCTGCTTTGTCTTGTCAAGAGTGAGCTAGTCTCGTGCTTGTGAGGGATCTGGTTTCTTCTCATTCATAAGACCACTTGGTATTCTCAATACTTGGAAACGTAGCCGTTCCGGTAGGTGCTTCATGAGGGATTCAGTCTGAATTTCACAGTGGCCGCTGATGTCCAACTCATTCACGTGCCATTTGTATTTCCCATTTGGGTCAGCACCTGCTCTCGGTCTTTGCCCACTTTAAAGTGGAAATGTTTTATTTAAAAATTTACATTCATTTATTGATTACGGTTTTGTGAGTGGGTGGGTGGGTGGGTGAACATACCACAGTGCATGAGGACCTCTAAGAACAATTTGCAGGAATCAGTTCTCTTTTTGCATCCTGAGGATTGACATCTGGTTGTCTGTCAGTCAGGTTGGTGACAGGTACCACTACCCACACACTGCCTCACCGGTAGAGGCTGCTTTCATACTGTTGGGGTTTGAGAATCCTTCGTGTTTTCTGGATATGAGCCAGATATGTAATTTATAGATGTCTCCCCACCAAGATTTCCTCCTATTCTGGTCCCAATGCCTTTCCTAAAGTAACATTTTTAACCCCCCTGCAGTCTCGGGATTGATCTTGACTGCCTTGCACATGCTGGTTGGTGTTCACTCTCAGCTTCTTGATCATCTCAGCCCCAAAATATATAATATAGATAATGTATGGGCTGTGGCTGTGTCTTGAGGTCCTTCTCAGGTTAGCTCTCTAGCAGATGAAACAAACAAACAAAGAAGAACGAAAAATGATTTACTTTTAAAAACCCACACAAGAGAGATGGAGAGATGGCTCAGCAGGGTGTGCTGTCCTTGCAAGAGGACCTGAGTTTGGTTCATTGCACCCACTATGGCGGCTCGTGACTGCCTATAACTCCACCTCGAGTATTCTCTTCTGTCCCCCTTGCACACTGCACTCACGTGCAGTACCCTCCCACAGAAACGTACTTTTTAAAAGTCTTTAAAAAAAGATCGGTACAATGTGTGGTATGTTTAGTACGTATTTTTATCCACAAGTAGTTCTGAGCCAGGAGCCTTAGGAAGGCAGACCCCGCCTCTGATCAGCTAGCTTTGCATTGCCTAGCCTATTATGGGATGCTAGAGTGTCATCCCCAGAAGGCTCTTAGAGGCCAGGTGGTAAACAGGGGGCCTGTGGGTCAGCAGCGTCAGCCCTACCTAGGAGCGGGTAAGAATTTCAAAGCCTGGACCCTACCCCAGGTTAGAATTTGCATCTTAATGAGATCCCCAGGTGCACATTAAAGTTTCTGAAACACAGCTGTTCAGCTCATCTGGTTTTTCCTCAGATTTTCAAACAAAAGAAACCGCAGTCCAGAGAGAGAGAGAGAGAGAGAGAGAGAGAGAGAGAGAGAGAGAGAGAGAGAGAGAGAGAGAGAGAGAGAGAGAGAGAGATCGAGGACAAGAGCCAGGGAGAGAATCTGACCCTCTTACTTTATGGCATGTGTGTAGGACCACCAACCACCCGCCTCCACCATCCGGATGACAGCGACAGCCTAGACTACCCTCCTCTCATTCTCGCCTCTGAGAGAGCAACCACATTCTTCATCAGGAAGAGAATAGTCTTTTTTGAGTCTTCCTCCAGAAACCCCTCCCTCCCTACGTACTCCCAGTATCCTCTAAGGATACTCAGCTTTCAAAATGCAGACCTCCAAATTTTCGTAATAAAATGAACTAAAAACTCTTTGGGGAGGAAAGTGATTTTCCCGTTGCATTTGTTTACTCTCGGCGAGCTCCTGAGACGGCTAACACACTAGTTGTTAATCACACCATCTGTTCAAACGGCACCGTGGAACCATTACGCTCATCCTTTCTTCTTTTTATGGAAGAAAAAAATTTTTTCAGAACAATATGTTTGCGTCTGTGATGCTCCATCACCTGGCAGAGCTGTGTAAGCTATTTAAGCTTTCCGGTTGAAAATAACTTTCAATTGGCAAATACGTATTTTTTTAATGTTCATATATCACATACACAGACCAAAAAAAATATGTGTTTTCTGACTTTCTAAACACGGGAAACGCTAAAAGATAAAAAAAAAATCTGTTAAAGACTATGCTGTCAAAGTTTTAAGCATCTGATTATATTTAAATGAAGCGTTCAGGGACGATGATTTATCTGACCCGGAAAATATTTTCCGCCTTGGCCCTGAAGATGGCAGTGCTGTGCAGTTTAGAACTGCTCTTCGCTCCCCGCCCCCGCCTCACCCCCCCCAAAGGAATTTCTGGAATGGCAGAAAGTGGGGGAGGATCTTCCAGATTTGAACCTTCTAACACTTAGCGCAAACCTCTTCTGAACCCAGGGACAATCTGGTTTGTCTTTCAGTCTCTTTGTTTTTGTTTAAGACTGTACCCCATTCGTTTCCTGTTTCCAGTCGGAATAGAAATGGGACCAGTTGAACGATTATTCCCGTATCGCGGGAAGCCAAGGAAGGGACTAGAGTTTACAGAGAAGCTGGTTTGCACAAGCCTGCTTCTTGTTGTTGTTTTTAATTCGAACAAAGGCTCTACCCAAGATAAACTGAATACTAGAGATTTTGAGAGCCCACTGGGACCACATCTCTGGCAGCCCCCTCCCTCTCCTAACTCAGGACGCCTGGTGTCGCATTCTTTACATTTCATTAGCAGGGGCTGGAAGAGTTGGTTTGGAAAGTATACAGGCCTCGGGCCATATAAACCAAAGGCAGGCTCTTGTCCCTGTCATTGTGAGGTGTCGGCTTAGAGAGGTAAGAGGCATGTATATGTCTAACTTTGGGGACTCTTAAAATAAGGTTATTTAACTAGCCAGAAAAGGTTTATTGAAAACAAGTATATGAGGTCTCTGATATGACATTCTGTCACAAATAAATCAGTAGTGGTTATGTACTGAGAGCCAACTTCCCCCACCCCCACCATGGCAAATGGTTCAGCAGTATCTAATTTAATCTTCCCCACCGCTGCCCAAGGCAGACACAACACCATTTACTGGTGTTTTTTGCCTTTATAGGAGGAAACTAAGGAACAATGCTCGCAAGAAGTGTCTGACAGAGTCATGAGACTTTAAAGCTTTTTATTTTATTTTATTTTATTTTATTTTATTTTTTAGATTAAGCTTTGAACTCCTGAAACATTCGTCACCTTGTATTTTGGTTCAGTGGATAAATAACAAAATATTAAGCCTTTATCAATGGAGCATATGTTGGTATTCTATTTAAGCTCCACCCCCACAGCTACCTGGCAGCAGCCAGGTATGCTCCACCCCACAGTTGCCTGGCAACAGCCAGTTGTGCCTGATGCTATAAAAGGGGCTGCTTGCTCCCTCTCCTCCTCTTACCCCCTCTTACTCTCTCTTACCCTCTCCCACCCCTCTTGCTCTTTGTTCTTCTCTGTTCTTGCCCCCATTACCCCCTCCACGTGCACATGGCCCGCCGCCTTTCCGCTCTTCTACTCTTCTCTCATTAAACCTCTCCACGTGGAACCATGGTGGCTGGGTGTGTTCTGTCCGGGCACAGGCAGATTTGAAAACCTAACAGCATATCTGGTACCCATTTAATGAGAACAGAAAAGGAGAGGCCAGGACTCTAGTATCTCTTTCTACCAAGTGCTACACGTTTGCAGAGAAGCCAGGCCCCCAGAAAGCACACCTGTTGTTTTGAAAAGAAAGGAGGAGGAGGGGGTTCTAGATAGAAGAGTGTCCGACTAGGCATCTTAATCTAATGCCACATCTTCAAAGATGAGGGAAATTTAAGATTCTTTCCCCATCTTCTTTCAAAACTTTCACTTGGGCTTTTGAAAGTCAAAGCACCCCCCCACCCCCATCCATCTTCTATTACAAAACAATCATCTCTCTTTGATGTGTTTATAAAAAGATAAAGAGAGTAGGGCTATGTTCTATGGATGTGTGGTGAAGTATGGGGGACGGGGGTGCCTCGGTGGGCCCGTGCCTCGGCATCCCTTCCCCCTAAGGGACCAGCCACAGAGGACAGTATAGAGTTTATTCAGAAGGGTATAGGGAGGGAAGTGAAGAGCGTAGTAGAGTCAGAGAAAGGCAGAGAGAGAGAGAGAGAGAGAGAAAAAGAGAGAGAGAGAGAGAGAGAGAGAGAGAGAGAGAGAGAGAGAGAGAGAGAGAGAGAGAGAGAATCACCATGCTTCTGAGGGAGAAATGGTGACTAGCCATGTAAGATGTCTGGAGAATTGGCCATAGGCTTCCATGAGCACGTGGAGGGGGGGAATGGGGAGAGAGCGGGAGCAGGAAGGCAAGAGCAAGAGAGTGAGGAGAGGGGCATGCATCCCTTTTCATAGTGAGTAAGGCATACCTGGCTATCCCCAGGTGACTGTGGGGCGCAGCCTAGACAAAATGCTAACACTCTCCCCTCCTCTTCTCTCCTGGCCCCTCCTCCATTTCTCTCCTCTCCTCTTCTCTCCCTTCCCCTTCTTTCCCCTTCCCCTATCCCTCTCACTAAGAGTGCAAAGCAACTGGGATGGAAGGTGAACGATAAAAGCACAAGGATAGTATATCGGTTAGTATTTCAAAATTATTATTACGACGGGAGGGAAAGCCGTGTTTATCCTTCTCCCACAAATGCCTTGGGCGGAACAAGTCGTACAGAGATTAGATGTAGCTCTAATTGGAGGCTGCTGAGGATAACTGGAGGAGCCCCCATCCAAGTCCTCTCAGTGGGAAATGGCTCCTTTGTTAAGGATCTAAGTTCTCTTAAATTTTTTCCTAGACTTTTGCTTTGAATAAAGATCAGATCAATCTGGGCATTTAAGACCTTGAAATGAAAATTTCTTCCTGGCAAGTGTGCCAGGGAATGTTGTTTCTTTTCTTTTGAGTCCTTCCTTCAGAATCTATCTTAAATTGACGTTATATCTCCAGATTGTTGGAATTCTGTCTAAGCTCCAACCCCACAGCTACCTGGGAACAGCCAGGTATGCTCCGCCCCACAGTTGCCTAGCAACAGCCAGCTGTGCCTGACTATATGAGGGGCTACTGCCCCCTCCTCCTCCTCTCTTATTTCTCTCTTACTCTCTCTTACCCTTTGTTCTTCTCTGCTCTTGCCCCTCACCCCCCCTCCCCTACCACATACCCATGACAAGTCGCCTTTCCTCTCTTCTACTTTTCTCTCATCAAACCTCCCCACGTGGAACCATGTTGTCTGGGTGTCTTCTGTCCCAGCTCGGTCCGAGATTCGAAACCCTAACACAAATCTTCCCTGATCATTCCAACCAGTGTTGTTCACTGCCCTTCTCCAGTATCCACAGAGTTTACACTTTAGCATTTGGTTCCCTTTCAGTTCAGAAACCTCTTTAATACTGCTAACTTTTATTCTCTCTTCCAAGTCAATAAAGTGTAGGGCTGGTGTTTGTGTCATTTTGTTTTTATTTTTGTTTTTGTCTCCTCTAAAGCATCATCTTGCAGGGGATGAGTATCATTTCATTTTGAGAGGAGACCATTTCTTCTCTGGCACTCCATTATTATTTGCATGCTAATACAATTATTTCTTAAGGCAGCTTTGCACCACAACCTTGTATTTGAGACCAAGCCACATGCAACTGCAGCTGAAAGTGTTAGCCTCTTCACAAGGGAAAGGTACACAAGCATTAGGCCCGTCCTGATGCTTCATGAGCGAGAAATGAAATATAGTTCTAGCTGCGGCTTAGAAGGAAAGGTTGGGACACCTAGGCCTTTTCTGAGAGCAGAGACTGAGAATCATAGACATGAAATGTGTTAAAAACAAAACAATTAACAGTATCTATCATACGGTTGTCTCTATTGAGTATTGTCTTTTAAGTGTTGCTTAGAGATTCCCTAAGGGTTCCAACCACAGCTCTATCAGGGAGCCACATCTCTGGGTCCTCATAGTGTCCTGTTCAGTAGGAGAATAGAGTTTCTTTTCTCTTTATTTCCTAGAGTGGCTACAGGATTTACAGTTTTTCTCATAACCCTTTGTGTAAGATTCTATTTCAATTGAAGATTGTTTTGTTTTGTTGTTTTTCTTGCCAAAACTCTATATGGGGTGGGGAGACACAAGGTTTTGATTGCTGTATTTTCAATGGCCATTTCCCTTTACCAATTGTTTTGAAATTTGAAAATACCTCAGCTGAGCTGAAAAAAAAAAGGTGGAAAAGCATTTATCCACGTGGAGATGACTCTCAGAGATGTCCTTTGGGTGATGGAGAAAGACCACTGGTGCAGGATCTGAGATGAAGGTGACACCTGGCAAGAGGGGGCAGAATTGAGGTCTTAGAGGGCCTTCTCCGTGTGCCACAGCCTGGCTTCTTGTCATAAAGCTGGGGAGTTGGTTCTGGAGATGCTATTTATGTACATCCCTTTCTATCTATACACATCTTTACATAGCTCGTATAGTTCTTTCTATATATGTTTCTCATCTCCAAATATAACTTTTTCTTGAACTGAATTAAATTACAAAAACCCAGTACTTTCAAACTTTAGATGTTGAATGTGGCTGTGTGTGTGTGTGTGTGTGTGTGTGTGTGTGTGTGTGTGTGTGTGAATGGGACAGGGGTGAGGGAGAATACTAAAGAAAAGATGAGGTAATACCAAGAACAGCAGTGAAAACTGACTCTCCCTCTGCTATGCCCTGTCCTCACACCAACCACACCCCAGAGCTATTTTATTAAGGACGATATTTCCGAGACTTATAACTCAACTTTGACAGTGTCTCAAAAATATGCTACAGCACACGTATAATGCCAAACTGGGCCCCGGTATTCTGACTTTTAGATTATTTTCAAAAACTCAGTGTTGGGGTGGGGGAGGGTGTTGTGCAATTTCATTTCAGACTCTGAACGTCTCCCACACTGCTCCAAAAAATGACCTTTGGGCTATACCTTAATTTTTTTAAAATGCTTTAGGGAAGATCTCCCTGTCTCTTCTCAGGAAACAAAGACGGACTGAAGAGGTATTTTGCATCTGTATCGACAGTGGCAATGTCGGTAGATCACTCACCACTGCCCCAGCTGCTGCTGTGCTTCATGAAACCATCCCAAATGGGGCAAGCACATTTAGCAGCGTGATCCATTCACTGCTGCCACACCACTTCTATTTATAACCTTGGCAGAGTTACAGATTTCAAGGGTTTTCAAAGATGGAGGAACTGTGCGACATGAAGTGATTTCAGCTCTCATCTTCGCAGAGTTTGAATTCAAGGGAGTAGGAATTTGCAGCCTCTGGATGAATTGAAGCTTCTGAGGAACACAGCTCACGCCCTGCTCACAGGGGATGCCTTTAAATACAGGAAGGAAGAGAATCAGGAGGCCCACCCCCTTTACGGAATCTTTCTGTTTATAAGTTTATAAGATAGAGATATATTTCCTATGTTTTAAAGTCTATCCACTGAGAATATCTTGAATTCACAGAGTGTTTATCTCACACATCTTTCTCTGTCTTGCCTCAAATTATTCATTTCCAATACTGGCCTCTTTGTTAATTAAATGGTATGTCTATGGGGGCATTTCCACTTGAATGATAATTAATGTGTTTTTTTTCCCAGTCCAGCTGCCCATGAACTCTAGTCGATAAATTTATTTTGTGTATAGCAGACATTCAAAATTTAGGCTTGGGTAATGATTTCCTGTTGAAATAAAAACAAAACAAAACCAACCAAACAAACAAAAAACCCTACATTATCTAAAGCATGTGTTCTCTTTCTATAGTTAGGACACGTATATGAGGATACAAAATAAAAATATTCCGTAATTCAAAATTAGGAGCAGCGAACCACTGCAGTAACCACAACCTTAGGGTTAATTGACCTTAGGGTTAATTTTCATGATATTTTTGCCTGTGTCTCTAGTAGTTTATAAGACATGTACCTCCTGAGGCATATATAAATTAAGATTAGGTTGTTTAAACTATTTCTGCTTCCAGAGACATGTTAAAATGTGCCAAATTTACTTGGTAATACATACATAAGATCTTGATTAATATGCTAGTAATATTTTTTTTGAGAGGCTAAAGTGCTTTATGCTTTAAGATTGAGGCTCTGGAACAAGACCTGAGTTCAAATCCTGACTTTACAGTTAGGCAATTGGGAGACCTTGTGTGAACTTTTAACCTCTTTGGGGCTGACTTTTCTCATTTATAAAGTGGGATTAATAACATTATTGATGCTGGTTGTGTTGGCTTGTATAGTTGGTTGTGTTTAATCCCAGCACCAGAGGCAGGTAAGTTCAGGTTCTTTGTAAGTTCAAGTCCAGCTTGCTCTACGTAGTAAACTCCAAGTTAGCTGGGGCTAACAGGGCTAACCAAACAAAAAACCAAAACACATTATTGATGTGAATGAATGTACGACATATGCCAGCTTTTATATTAATTACTATTAGTCTTTTCAAAAGAAAATATTTTACCATGACATCAGAAGCTTGTGCAGTTTTGCATCATTTTTCTAATTAATTGACAAGTCTCTACAAGTGCAGTTCAGGCTCTAGAACACTCTAAAATCAGCAGATGGATAATGTGAGCAATATATTTATAGCTTTAATGAACAGTGAGGAACTTTAAGTCTAAATGACAAGATAGGAGAGAGCGAGATTCGTCCCTACAGCCCAGGAAGCAGGAGGACATGCCGGGGTCTTTCACTCCCATTTAGAATGTCTTCTCTATAGAAACCTTACCATTCCACTTTTCATTTTAGATGATACTTCCTTCGCACCCTGAGCACAAATGGTATGAAGACTGTACAGTGAAGGGAAAGAAATTTGGCCTTTTGATACCCACTCCTGACTGAGAATGATGAAATTAAGTCCAAACTTAAATATATTTGTCTGTGTGCATGTGTGTATGCTTTTGTACATACATATGCCATGGAATGTGTATGAGGAGATAAGAGACCAACTTATGGAAGTCAACTCTCTCTTTTCATTGTATAAGTCACAGGGGTCAAATTTAGGCCATTGAGCTTGGAAGCAAGAGTCTTGACTCGGTAAGCCATCTTGCCAGATCTCATATTTCTTAAGAACCATATGGATCAAAATCTAACTTTTCATCATAAAATATATAGTGGTCCCAAAGTAAGATCGTTGGCTTATTCTTGGAGACATAGGATTTGTGACATCTGCCTACTGTACTTAGTAGAAAGACAGTGTGTTGTTGCCAGGGAAGACATTTAAGAAAGTAATTACTCAATCAGCCTTCCCAAGCTCTGGTTGTTACTTCTGATGAAACAGTAGAATGGAAAGCATTATGGGGGAGGAAGACATCACAGAATCTGTAGGTTTAGAGATACATAACATTCTGTCAGTCCTTCCACACTGAAGTAACTTGTAAGCATCCCTGAGAAGTATGTTACAGTGAGAGTTATTACAAACTTAAACAGCCTGATGTTCCCTACAACCATGGCAACCATAGATAAAATGTTTTACACATTGAAATTTAGGAAAGACATGCCAAAAAGGTATTGTTACTTTTAGAAATCTGAATCGCAATAACCCCTTTAGGGCTCTTTAGTAGGTCTGTAATTCAAGGACAAATGTAGACTTTTGTTTCTTTCCCACTTTTTGTTTTGAACAATATCTTTTCCATGCCTACTGTATAATAAATATTCTGTCAGACATGACTGACAAACATAGATGCAACAGATAACATTACAAAAAGTGTTATATATTCTTATAAGAACCTCTCTTTAGTTGTATGTGTATGTGTTATGTGTATATGTGTGTGTATCCATGAGCATTTGTGGGAGTTTTTGTTGTTGTTGTTGTTGTTGTTTTGTTGTTTAACTGTGCTTTACATGAGTAACCACAGACATATATTTTCACTTTGAAATAGAGGGAAATGTTAAGGTAATTACAAATACGAAAGGAGAAGCTCATGAAAATAATGATAGTGGTGTTGTCTATGGAGGTTAAGGAAACGTTCTTTAAAGGTTCAGCCTTGCAAGAGGAAGCACATCATTGAGGTAAGATTTGCAAATTGATAACCTTGTCCCACTTTCAGTTACACTCTCCAATTTCTTACCTGCGGTTGAGAAATATATATATCTATATATATTTCTCGTTTCCTGTTCCCTGTGCCTTCCTGGCCATTATGAACATCTAGCTCTGGAACCCCTTGTGAAAATAAACTCTTCCTTAGGTTTCCTTTAGCTCTGGTACTGATCACGGTAATAAAAAAGTAACATACACACACACACACACACACACACACACACACACACACACACACACACACACCTATTATCTACAGATCTGGTCTGCTTTTGAAATGGTTTTCCAGAAAGGAGAAATCCAAGAGAAATAAGTGTGGTACTTTTTTTTTTTTTTTTTTTAGTTTACTGGATATTTTTCTATTACATTGCAAATGTTATCCCTTTTCCCTGTTTCCTGTCCATAAACCCACTATCCCATCCCTCACCCCCTTCTTCTATGAGGATGTTCACCCATACATTCACCCACCTCTTCCTGCCTCCCCACCCTGACATCCCCCTAGACTGGGAGGTCAAGCCTTAGTAGAACCAAGGACTTCTCTTCCCACTGGTGCCCAATGATTGTGACTGGGTTACCTCACTCAGGATGATATTTTCTAGTCCCATCCATTTGCCTAAGAATTTCATGAAGTCATTGTTTTTGATAGCAAAGAACTACTCCATTGTGTAAAGGTACCATATTTTCTGTATCCATTCTTCTGTTGATGGGCATCAGGATTCTTTGCAGCTTCTGACTATTATAAAAAAGGCTGCTATGAACATAGTGGAGCATGTGTTCTTGTTATATGTTGGAGCAATTTTTGGGTATATGCCCAAGAGTGGTATAGCTGGGTCCTCAGGTAGTACAATTTTCTGAGGAACCTCCAGACTGATTTCCAGAGTAGTTGTACCAGCTTGCAATCCCATCAACAATGGAAGAATGTTCCTTTTTCTCCACATCCTCACCAGCATCTGTTGTTGCCTGAAATTTTTATCTTTGTCATTCTGACTGGTGTGAGGTGGGATCTCAGGGTTGTTTTGATTTGCATTTCCCTAATGACTAAGGATGTTGAACATTTCTTTAGGTACTTCTCAGAGATTCAAGATTCCTCAACTGAGAATTCTTTGTTTAGCTCCGTACCCCATTTTAAATAGGGTTATTTGATTCACTGGAGTCTAACTTCTTGAGTTCTTTGTATATATTAGATATTATTAGCCCTTTATCAGATATAGGATTGGTAAAGATCTTTTCTCAATTTTGTACTAATGACAGTGAGTGTCCTTGGCCTTACAGAGGCTTTGCAATTTTATGAAGTCCCATTGTTGATTCTTGATCTTAGAGCATAAGCCATTAGTGCTTTGTTCAGGAAAATTTCCCCTGTGCCCATGTGTTTGAGGCTCTTCCCCACTTTTCTATTATTAGTTTTAGTGTATCTGTTTTTTTTTTTTTTTTTTTTTTTTTTTTGTGGAGGTCCTTGATCCACTTGGACTTGACCTCTGTACAGGGTGATAAGAATAGGTTGCTTTGCATTCTTCTACATGCTGACCTCCAGTTGAACCAGCACCATTTGTTGAAAATGCTATCTTTTTTCCACTGGATGGTTTTAGCTCCTTTATCAAAGATCAAGTGACTATAGGTGTGTGGGTTCATTTCTGGGTCTTCAATTCTATTACATTGATCTACCTGTCTGTCTCTGTACCATGCAGTTTTTATCACTATTGCTCTGTAGTACAGTTTGAGGTCAGGGATGGTGATTCCCCCAGAAGTTCTTTTATTGTTGAGGATGTAACTACCTCTTTTTTTTTTTTAGTGGTTATGGGACTGTTTAGATGGTTTATCTGATACTGATTTAACTTTGGTACCTGGTATCTGTCTAGAAAATTGTCCATTTCCTCCAGATTTTCCACTTTTGTTGAATATAGGCTTTTGTAGTAGGTTCTGATAATTTTTTTGAATTTCCTGTTTTTGTTGTTATGTCTCCCTTTTCATTTCTGATTTTGTTAATGTGGATACTGTCTCTGGGTCCTCTTGTTAGCCTGGCTAAGGGTTCATCTATCTTGTTGATTTTCTCAAAGAACCAACTCCTGATTTTGTTGATTCTTTGTATAGTCCTTTTTGTTTCTACTTGATTGATTTCAGCCCTGAGTTTGATTATTTCCTGCCTTCTACTCCTCTTGGGTGTATTTGCTTCTTTTTGTTCTAGAACTTTAGGTATACTGTCAAGCTGCTGATATATGCTCTCTCCTGTTTCTTTTTGGCACTCAGAGCTATGAGTTTTCCTCTTAGCATTGCTTTCATTATGTCCCAAACGTTTGGACATGCTGTGCCTTCATTTTCATTTAATTCTAAAGTCTTTAATTTCTTTCTTTATTTCTTCCTTGACCAAGTTATCATTGATTAGAGCATTGTTTAACTTCCATATGTATGTGGCCTTTCTGTTGTTTTTGTTGTTATTGAAGGCCAGCCTTAGTTTGTGGTGATCTGATAGGATGCATGGGATTATTTCTATCTTCCTGTACCTGTTGAGGCCTGTTTTGTGACCAATTATATGGTCAGTTTTGGAGAAGATACCATGAGGGGCTAAGAAGAAGGTATATTCTTATGTTTTAGAATGAAATGTTTAAGTCCTTTTGGTTCATAACTTCTTTTAATTTCTCTGTGTCTCTGTTTAGTTTCTGTTTCCATGATATGTCCATTGATGAAAGTGGGGTGTTGAAATCTCACACTATTATTGTGTAAGGTGCAATGTGTGCTTTGAGCTTTAGTAAGGTTTCTTTTATGAATGTAGGTGCCCTTGCATTTGGAGCATAGAATTTCAGAATTGAGAGTTCATCTTGGTGGATTTTTTTCCTTTGATGAATATGAAGTGTCTTTCCTTTTTTTTTTTTTTTTGATAACTTTTGGTTGAAAGTCAATTTTATTCAATGTTAGAATGGCTACTCCAGCTTGTTCTTTGGGACCATTTGCTTGGAAAATTTTTTTCCAGCCTTTTATTCTGAAGTAGTGTCTGTCTTTGTCACTAAGTTGTGTTTCCTACATGCAGGAAAAAGCTGGGTTATCCATCCATATTCAGTTTGTTTGTCTATGTCTGTTTATTGGAGAATTGAGTCCATTGATATTGAGAGATATTAGGGACCAATGATTGTTTTCTCTTACTTTTTGTTGTTAGAGGTGGAATTATGTTTGTGTGGCTCTCTTCTTTTGGGTTAGTTACAATTAGATTACTTTTTTTGTTTTTTCTAGGGTGTAGTTTTCCTCCTTGTGTTGGAATTTTCCATCCATTATTGTTTGTAGGACTGGATTTGTGGGAAGATATTGTGTAAATTTGGTTTTGTCACGGAATAGCTTGGTTTCTCCATCTTTGGTAATTCAGAGTTTTGCTGGATATAGTAGCCTGAGTTAGCATTTGTGTTCTCTTAGGATCTGTATGACATCTGCTCACGATCTTCTACTTTTCATAGTCTCTGGTGAGAAGTCTGCTATAATTCTGATAAGTCTGCTTTTATATGTTACTTGACCTTTTTCTCTTACTGCTTTTAATATTTTTCTTTGTTTTGTGCATTTGATGCTTTGACTATTATGTGACAGGAGGAATTTCTTTTCTGGTCCAATCTATTTGGAGTTCTGTTGGCTTCTTGTATGTTTGCTGCTATCTCTTTCTTTAGGTTACGGTAGTTTTCTATAATTATGTTGAAGATATTTACTGACTCTTTAAGTTGGGAATATTTGCTCTCTTCTATACCTATTATCCTTAGGTTTGATCTATTCATTGTGTCCTGGATTTTCTAGATGTTTTGGGTTAGAAGTTGTTTGCATTTTATATTTTCTCTGACGGTTGTGTCAATATTTTCTATGGTATCTTCTGTCCCTGAGGTTCTCTCTTCTATATCTTGTATTCTGTTGGTAATGCTTATGTCTATGACTCCTGATCTCTTTCCTAGATTTTCTATCTCCAGGGTTGTCTTCCTTTGTGATTTTTTTATTGTTTCTATTTCCATTTTTAAATCATGTATGGTTTTGTTCAATTCCTTCACCTGTTTGGTTGTGTTTTCCTCTAATTCTTTAAGGCATTTTTCTGTTTCCTTTTTAAGAACTTCTACTTGTTTCCTTGTGTTGTCCTACATTTCTTTAAATGAGTTATTTATGTCCTTCTTAACGATCTCTAACATCATGGGTTGTGATTTTAAATCAAAATCTTGGTTTTTGGGTGTGTTGGGGTATCAGGGCTTGCTGTGGTGGGGGAACTGTGTTCTGATGATGCCAAGTGGCCTTAGTTTCTGTTGCTTAGGTTCTTGCCCTTGCCTCTCACCATCTACTTATCTCTGGTGTTAGTTGGTCTTGCTGTCTCTGAGAGTGGCTTGACCCTCCTTTAAGCCTGTGTGCCAGCACTCCTGGAGACTCACGTTCTCCCAGTGGGATCTGGGTACTGAGAGCTGTGGCACAGGGGCAGCTCTGGGAGCAGGCAGAAGCTGGAAGCATCCTGTCCTAGACTGTTCCTTGGTTCCTGTGTCCACAAGGCTCCAGGCAGGTTCCTCTTGGACCAGGAATGTGAGCTGATGTGGTGGTCTCACGAGTGCTCTCAGGATTGTCTGCATTTTTCAGAATCCAACTCTCTCCCCTCAAGATCTGGGTACACAGAGCTGTAGCTCCAGGTCAACCTCCGAGCTTGGGTGAAAGCCGGGTGGTTCTACTTCTTACCATAGCCTGGGCCATCCAAATGGCCACAGAGATGCTCTGAACAGCCCTTGCTCATCAAACACTTTGTTGAAAATAAAATCACTTGGGATTCAGCCATGTCAGCTATTCATGTATTAACAATATTACCTCACCTTCATCCAAATCTTGCAAGTGAAACTGGGAGATTATTATTCCTCGTAATTTGAGGAATTACGTGTGTATCTATAGTGAGGGAAAGAACGGGTTCAATTTCTGAGAGTGAAGATAAGAATGCAATATGGAGTAAGGCAAGTAGCTCCAGTGGTAGATCCGTCTCGTCTGGCTACGTCCGGCTCGTGCTTCTACTGAGCTTTAGACAAGTTACTTTCTGGCTAGGCTTCTGAAACCTTCATCTCTTCCTTTGAAAAATAGAACTAATCCTACCTATGTTGTAGGGTAAAATTCGATTAAATAAATCACCTTGGACAGGGCTAGTACACAATAGCTGGTTGAGAAATGCTGTTTACATTTGTATTATTAAAGTTGGGAGAGATAAAGTTAGGGATTCAAAGTATGAAAAGTATGTAAGATATCAACAAGACTTTTTGGGAGTATGAGGCAAGGTCAATGAAGCTTACGATCCTGATTCTCTAGACATGAATAGGACCCCAGCAATGACACTGTACTGTGGAGCAAGACCCTTATCAGGGCTTTCAGAGATTTGGAGCTTGGCTCAATCCATTCCTTCAAATTATTTGGGAAACTTTCAACTTAGTCCCTTTCCTCCTTCCTAATATAGCCAGTGGAGATAATTATGAATGTCTTTTCTGTGCCCTGAACTACTGTGAATCCAGGCTGACTACAGAAGGCAGGTATCCACTTCCATCAACTTCTATACTCCCTGGTCAGACCTTGTACCTGAGTGGAAGGGAGAACGTATACTTTGGTTTTAACATGGAGAAAATGGTTCACTGAGAATTTCCTGTATCCCAGCTGAAGGAAAGGGCTACAGTACTCTTCAGAAGGTTCAGGTTTTTGGGGGTCATTCTCACCTATACCTCTGACGCCTTAAGCATTGGGTTGGTGACTAGCTTCCAGACTGGACTCAATCTGGTTAAGGCTGGTTCTGCCTGATCTGTCAAATGGGCACCTGCTCTTCCATTTCACTGGACTGATAAATCACGAATATTTTCCTCAGCCATTTAATAGTCATTTCCTCTCATTTCCCCAGGCATCAGAGGCAATCTTATACATGAAGGTGCACGAGCGTGCGTGTGCGTGTGTGTGTGTGTGTGTGTGTGTGTGTGTGTGTGTGTGTGATCTTCAAACATAGCATATGATAGCAAATATTACTCAGAGATTTTCAAGCTAAAATTTATCAATAAATTCTAGCACACTGCTCATCAAAAAGCAAAGATGTATACCTTGTATCACTTAACCTTTCCAGACACCTGCTTCTTATTATATTTTTTATTTCATATTCAACTTCCTATTTGAAATTCAAACATCTTATTATAATCATGTGTATGCTTTCTGAGCTTAAGTAGAACATTCTAAAATCTGGTATTCCCTGTCTAAAAGTTGCTTTTAGGATAATTCATTTAGTCAACAAATATAGAGTGCCAGATGTAATCCAGGTATTTCGATATTAAGGATAGGGAGGATATCAGCCTTCATGGATCTTAGAATTCTTGGAGTGATGTCTGGGGACAATGAGGGAGAAACCAGGTAATTTTTTATTAGTAGTGTATATTATTTTACAGAAAAATAGCAGGGTAGAGGCATGCCAAGGTCCAGGAGTATGCATGTGCTGTGGGAAGAAGTGGGGTTCAGATTTGAATAGGGGTATCAAGGAAGATTCCATTGATGGGGTGGCTTGCAGCACAGACCTGGGGCACATGAGAGGGTTGGCTATGAAAGTGACCTGTGGACAACCTTCCTACCAATAAGGAATGCCCTGAGGCCAGAGCTGCCTGAGATGTCTGGAAACAATGCCAGGCTGGAATGTAGGGAGAGAGAGGCATTGTAACATGAGATCAGGTAGAAGTAAAAGCTTGAAGCACCACCAAATGAAGAGTGGTTCCAAGAGGGAGAAATGAGCAGTTAGTCCAACTACAAATGGGGACAACACCAAGGGACAAAGCCGGAAACCCTCATTTCCTGAAATTGACTTGCTATCAGCAGAAAGGCAGAACTTGCCCCTGCTATTAAGCTAAATGGTTCTGTAGCCAAACTACCATCAGTATATTAATATATGAATTAATACTTACATTTGAAATCTTTGACTAATGCCACTATCCATGTCAGGCAAAGAAAGCCTCTTTTTGTAGCAGGAGACAATTAATACAGAGACTCACAACTAGTCAAAATGCTGTGAGGGGAAAAAATGACAAGTGCTCAGATTTTAACCGGACACCCATGACTTCCAGAGAAAAGGAGCATGGCAGGAAATGGCATGGGAAATTGTGACAGCTGAAGGATGAGGAGGAGTCCGGTGACATTCTGTCTCTCAGATAAGACATGGCCACCGTAACCATGACCACACAGTAGTGATGAATCTGAATAAAAAATAAGACATGAAATTAGGAGAGGAAGTAGTAGGAGGGGGGAGAGGTCTTCAGGAATGGGAGGTGGATAACAGGGCAATGTGGTAAAGATGTCCACTCTACATTACAAACCTGTTTGAAATAGTCAGAAACTAGATTCAAAAACCCAGAGAGGAAGAAAGAAAGAAAGAAAGAAAGAAAGAAAGAAAGAAAGAAGGAAAAAAGGAAGAAAGGAAGGTAGGTAACCTGCCTCCTGGAGTTAATGCCCCAGCGAGGGCTGAGAGAATAATAAACTAATACTAATAAAAACATAAACTCTCTAATATGCTGAAAGTGGTTCACGTACTGGAAAAGAGATGGACACAGATTGCATGAGGTAATTGCTTAATAGTATGTCATTACCTAGAACAATCTTAGAACGCAGGACTCTTTGTTCCTGATTGTATTATTCAGTCCTCAGCACATTAGGAGTCACTGATATGAAATCATTAAGAATAGGCTTGACGGAATGTTCTGTGCACAGGGGATGGTCCAAGCAATCAAGGGAGATGCTTGGCTTTATGGCGTTTAAAGACTAGGGGCATAGTTGACATTGATCCAATAATCATCCAGATCAATTTAAAGTGGCAGAGCACCAGGGTGAGAAGTATTTGATATTAGGAAGAAAATAATTTTAAAGGGGCATGTGAAAGAAATATCAATCTCTCTTTAACATTTCAGTAGTAATATTGACTTTTCCAAGCAAAATGGCTGTGTGTCGTGATGTGAAATGGGAGGTGGGGACAGTGCAAATGTGTCCCTTCCTGTTTGAAAATACGCTGCAAGCTACTCTAGGGTAAGTCCGTATCCACATCTCCAGAGGTGCCCTGCAGCATGGGCCTAATCAAATTCTGGCTAAGGAGCAACTGTCTGTTGTGGGAATCACCGGGACTGTACAAAGCAGACAGCATCCTAGTCTGAACCTGGACAAACCTGACTCATGGTCTGGAAGAGGCCATAGTACGTTGGGGGTTCTTAGGACAAAGTTTTCCCTAGATTCTAGGATAGACATAAGATATGCATGTTTATTCCTTCTACAAGGCCAGCAAGTCTGCCTCTAACTCCGTCACTCACTTTAGATAAACCCATTCCAACCTTATTTGGAGCATGTAACTTGGGTCATTCTTCACTGTCCATTATTTTCGCTGCCTGGTGACATGATCCAACAATTGGACCAGAAATATATTCATTCACCAGCAGCAGTGACGTATTTTTCTGCATTAGGCTTGTCCTTGGCAAAGGAGGCCTCAGCTGCTCCATTTCGGTCTTGCTGTCTTGCTTGATAAACAGGCTTCCTTTCCAGCAGGGCTGGTGGGAATCCAGGCTGCGGCAATTGTCCCTGAGCCCACTGGAGTGCACAAGGGGCCATTCCAGAAGGTGATGGCAGCCTCAGACCAGCTCAAGGAGAAAATACAGTTTTGCTCCACACTGCTTAATGCCTCTACCAGACTTCATAGAAATACACTCTCTGCCAGAAGAGTAAAATGAAGTTAACTTTGTCCATTGCACCGAGCTCTTTTGTAAATTTACTGCCAGACTCTTGCAAGGGATACACTGATGTGTTTTAGCTCTTCCTTCTAGCAGTGTTTCTAGCTCATTGGTGATTCATTCGTGGGGGGGGTGTTTAAGAAGGCAGGAAAGAGCCAAACAAGTGTATTAAAATGAATAGTTTTTAATTGTACAGAGAGTGAAATGGGATTGCGCTAGAACACAGAGAATGATAAAAACTTATGTACAGACCTGCCTGAACTTTTCAGCACAGAGTTCTTAGCCTCAGCAAGGTAGCAGCTGCTTTCCCGGTGTACATGCTACTGCTCAGATAAATATATCTTCAACCCCACATGTTAAAGGTTTGATCTGTGCCCAGTGTCTAATTGAGAAGTAGTAGATGGGGCCTAGGTGGAAATCTGACTGTGTGAGGTTATAACCTTGAGAAAGTTATTGAGTCTCTTATCTATCTTCCTATCTATCTTATCTACCTACCTATCTATCTATCTATCTATCTATCTATCTATCTATCTATCTCTATCCATCCACCTATTTAATTGAAAACAAGTTTTCTTCCTCTCAGATCTTTCTCACTTCCTCATGCACCCAAATCTCCTCTCTCTCTCTCTCTCTCTCTCTCTCTCGAATATAAAAAGGCATTTAAAAAATAATTAAATAAAAGCAAACAAACCAGAATAAGTAAAAAACAAACAGACAGAAGAAAAAGAGCCAAAGAGAAAGCACAAGAAACACATATAGATGCAGAGACACACACAGAAATCCCCTGAAACATAATATATACTTCAGTACCATAGGCACGGTGACTTGCTCATTGTGCTGAGCAACAGAACAAACAGAAACTCAAACCTGTGTACAAAAAATACCCCCCAAAAAACAAAAAACAAAACCTTTCCTTATCTTAAGTTTATTGTCTCAGGTGTTTTATTATAGTAAAGAAAGCTTACTAACCAGCGTACAGTCTTTTTGTCTACTTTAGGTAAAACAAGGTGGTTGCTCTGTTTACCGCACCTTCCTGCTCTCCTCACTATGGTGTACCTATGGGGAAGATGAGTTTGTTATCATCTGACAGTAGAGGAAACTGAGGACCAATGAGCCTTGGCCTTGTGCTGCCAACGTCATCTAACAAGTAGTGATGACTGTGCTTGTTCCCTTGCCACATTCTTTCAAAAATAAATTAAAAAGTAAGAAGGTATACTTACTTTTACACTGTTAAAAAGTCTAATTTTCTGGATTAAAATTAAACCTTAAAAAGTAGCCCCATTAACCTCAAAGTAGGTGGAGGGTGCCTAGATATTTTTTTTTCTGTCATTTTATATCTAACCTCTATCTATACATCATATAGTATGTATAACTTTTGTATATGTGGTGCATTTCATGACCATAGCAAGAGATAACAGTTAGGGAAAGCAACACATTGATTATATCCCTAGCACTGTGGTGGTTACATTGAATATGGAATCTCATGTTACTAGTATTAGGTGGCTTGTATGGTGACTCTTAGCCATTTTAAGAATTAGTGACAAGCATCATTAATGAGAGCCCATTTCACCCATCAGTTTGAGACACTTCAAATGTAGCATTTCTGATTTTCTCACCTTTGGCAGAGCTGTTATGGGAAGGCCAACCTTTACCGTGCATGGTTGCCAGGCCCATGCATTCTCATTATACTTCCTCATAGATGTGTGCAGGACTCGGGAGGACTGCTCACACATGGTTGGATGTGGCCCTCAAGCTGGTCCCTTACCTAGGCCTTTACATTTGATTCTTTGGCACAAGGCACTCAGAGGACAGCCACACTCAAAGGGCAGAAGAGTAAAGAAAGCTTTCCCAGTGGACGGGAGTCTGAGAACCTGCTTGATCATACCCAGGGAGAAACTACGGAAAGTGGAGATAGACACCAACGTCTGCACTATCAAAGTTGCTGCTATTTGGTTTCTACAGAGCAACGTGTTCCAGGATGAGAGCTTGGGTGTTGTGTTAACCTTCTCTGTAAAATGTATTCCTTGGCCTCAGGAAATTTTACTGCAATTCCCAGTTGGTCATTTAGATACGTACTCAGAGGATTGTAACCAAGATACTGTGCTTAGGAAAGGAAAAACGCCCAAAGTCTGTGTGAATTTTTGTTGAGAATATATTTTTCTCTTCCTTAGAAAGTAACTGATGTAGTCAACATGGGATTCCCTGTCGATACCACTAAATAGGTCTCTGCTGCCAGCTCAGCAATTTATCAGTGCTGGGTAAATGAGCATTAGTGGGTGAAAGCTGTGACTTTGGGGTCTGTGCACAGCCCCTATACCTGCTACCAGATATACTTCCTAAAACATCTGAGCGGACTCTAGAGTGGCTGAGACTAAAGGTTGACATCCACTCCACAAGTCATTCAAGCCACCTGTTGATCAGTGCCTTTCTAAATGGTCTACAATGTTTTCCACTGGGTTTTAAACAAGACAGACATACACGTCATAGGATTTTGCTCAAAGGTTCATTCATAAACTCACATCTCAAACTTATCTTCAAGCTCCTCTCAGGTTTCCCAGTAACCAGGATAGCTTCCTCTCAGCTCTATGGTTACTGCACATCTCTGCTTTATGCAATCGCTCCCTGGGGTATGACCAAGTGTATTGTTCAGAGTTTCGTCTACTGGGAAAACTTCCTTCCTCATCACTTCTAGGAGCCACCTTTGGCTTATATCGCAGTGACAGTTTGTTTCAAGTCACTATAACTCTGATGAGCTAATATAGACCAAAGCCTGACTCAAGGAGTTCCCACACTTGGGCTCATTATGGTGAAACTTCCATGATATCACAGACACACTCCTAAAGAAAGTAATCAGTGCAGTGTGTAAGTCACATAGGACCCAGGGCCATCTATGTATGCAATTATTGTACATTTTGGACCTACTCAGCCCCGTTCTAACTGTAGGATTTACATCTGTCTGTGAAATAACAAAGCACCACAATGGGGTAATTTATGAAACAGACTTTTATTTATCCCAGTTCCAGGGGCTGGAAAGCCCCAAGGACAAGGCAGCATCAGGCTCAGCTGTGGTAGGGCTGTTCTCTGTTTCCAAGATGGCACCTTATTGTTCCTTCCACCAGAAGGGAGCTATGTTACCTTGTAGTGGAAGTGATAGAAGGATGACTAGAGATCAGACTTCCCTGTCAAGTTCCAATCCCACCAGGTATCTAATCCATTTGGGAAGAGGGAGCCACATCCCAACAGCCATGCTTCCCAATTCTGTTACACTGGGAAAAATGTCACTGTGAGATTTGGAGAAGACAGAAGTATTTAGTCAGTAGCATCACACCATGGATTATTGCTGTCTTTGTTTATCTCACAATCCTAATGCTCCACAGGTAGCTTTAGCATAGTCATCCTTGATATCCTAGGTTATTCTAGAGTGCAAAAGAAATGTCAGTAGCTACTTTTACAATGACCTGGAAGGTTTATTCTTGCTTCAGAATACAGGCGTCTGTGCTGCAACTCTGATGTTGGAATGTAACAGAAATACCGCACAGAATCCTAACTCAAGGGGTTTGCAACTCCATAGGAAGAACAACAATATCAACCAACCAGACACCCCCAGAGCTCCCAGGGACTAAACCACCAACCAAAGAGTACACGTGGAGAGACCCATGGCTCCAGTCACAAATATAGCAGAGGATGGCATTGTCTAGCATTAGTAGGAGGAGAGGCTCTTGGTCTTGTGAAGGCTCAATTCCTCAGTGTAGGAGAATGCCAGGGCAGTGAGGTAAGAGTGGGTGGGTGGGAGGGGGAGCACCCTCATAGAAGCAGAGGGAGGGGAATGGGATAGCAGGTTTCTGGAGGGAAAACCAGGAAAGGGGATAACATTTGAAGTGTAAATACATAAAATATCCAAGAAAAAAAAAAGACTCTTTCTAGTCTTTGGGTCTTTTAAGTCACATTACTTGAGTATCAGGTCAGCTTGTAGTCTGAACCTGTTGTGAGATTCTTTTCTGTTCTGAACAACACATATCATATCCGGACAATACAACCTTTCAAGTTAGTCAATGAGAGACTCATAGCCCATTGCGTGCTCACAGTTGTAATTAAGATGGCCAAGCTCAGTGCCCCTTTCTTAGTAGTTGGAGGCATGGATGCAAAAGTCTGTCATTTATGTTCAACGTGACTTTTCTATGCATTTCTGCTCTTCAGGTTTTTAGAAACACACACATGATAGGGCTTTGAATTGCTGAGGCATTTCATCTTCTCTTCGGCATGTGTATATTCCTCTAGGCTGCCTTGAGCACTCTCTCTTTTCTTCACCAGGTCCAATTGCCATGACATCGTTAGTGTCAATTGCCAGATCGGTGGAATATCAAGGAAAGGCGATCTCTCGGGAGTATAGTGCTACAATGAGAAGAGATGTTGGCCTGGTCCTAGGGATGACGGTAAAGATAAAATTCCATCTTTCTTACATGATAGAAAGTGATCCTTATTACTTATAAATATTGAGAACAATGTGTTTGTCTGAGCAAAAGCAACAAATAAAAATCTATCTTAGCACACTGCCTTATGTGGTACAGCAGTTCTATTTGTGGTTGTCAGTTGTTAACTGTGGCCACTGTCATCAACAAAGATCTTTCTAATTTTTAGGGGGGTAAGTAGGTGAGTTGAATGGGGGTATCCCTTCATCTTTGAGTTTTTAACGAAGAAGCTAGTTTCTGTACTCCCTCCTAAAATGAGGCATTGTGTCAAAATATATCCCTCGGTCTTTTACAAACACATGGTGACTCTTATTCTACCAGGCAAACAACGAATCTTGATTTCACTGGGGACTGGGTCATCATCACATCAGGCAACATGTAGCTCCAACAGACTAGTACGAGACAGTTATGAGCTATTTCTGACTAAATGTTTGTCTTCTCCAAATGGAATGGTATTTTTTTCACTGCTGGGCTTCTGTGAGCTTCTCTGTAAGAAAAGGTTACCCTTGTGTCTTGAATTCCTTGCTGTTAGTGTAACTTCTGACTCTTTCTAACAGATGCAGAGCTAGGAATGGGCTAGGATTTCCTTTCCACCGTGTGAGCCTGCTATTCTGATAAACAGCTTTAGGTCCTTGGCGGGAAGACTGAGGTATATTGGAGTGATGCTTTTGTACACTGTGTGAAGATGTGTCTCTGTCCTTCCTTGCCTGCCTAAGGCAGCTTCTGATTGGCTAAAATAAAATTCCTACGGCCCATAGCAAAAGGCAGAATAGTAAGGTGGGACTTTTGAATAGGGAGAGAGGAACTCTGGAAAAGAGAAGGCCACGTGGGAGATTCAGCCAGCCAGACACAGAGGAAGAAATAGGCTGGGAAGGAAGGAGAGGTACCTAGCCAGCTATGTGACAGAACTTACATTAGCATAAATGGGGTAATATGAATTAAGAACAAGTTGGGGAACAAGTCTAAGCTAAGGCCAAGGGCATTGTAAATAAATATTCTCCATATCATTATTCAGGAGCAAAGGCAGGCATAAAAAGGCCCAAAGTTATAGGTATATTTATTATGCATATGTGCAGTGATCTTGCAGGACATGGCCTCAGACAAATCTGATCTCTTGTCGATGAGCGATGGATTACTGTCGTAGATCTATCTAGCTGAGTGATAATGTTTTCCCATTGTGGGGGATAATGGCAGATCTTTGCTTACCAAATCACAACTTTTACTTATACACTTAAGCAAGATCCTAGACGGCTGCTACTCATCTTCTGCCCATAATGTGATCACATTTGCTACAGATTGCTGTGGGCCACCCCCATGATTATTACCACTCTAGCCTGTAAGTGTGTTTCAACAGTTATGGTATCCTTACTTCTGTGAAGACAAATTAGTCTCCCCTACTCTAGAGGTCTATAAATTCTACTGCTACAGGGGAACTAGTTTATTGTAGCACCTTCCAGTGCTGATTGCTACACCAAACTTCTCCACAATCCTGCCCCTTTCTCCATGCATCCTTCATGATGGAGCAAAGAATGTCTTTGAACTCATCAGAAACCTTTAAGCTGACATAACAAATTCATTACCACTTTCTTACCTATCTGAGGATTTTGATCTTTTCTCCAATATCATGCCAAGGCTTTCATTATCTGATTACATTGATAAGGTCTAAGCCTCAATGACATTAGCACCAACTCTGAATGTGTTATTAAGGTAGCAAGACTTTTGTCATCAGAAAGCGATCTTTTTCTCTCTTCTTGTCTTACATTCTTAACTTTGTAGATGAGTACCCTCAGGTCTACTTTCATATTGCTTCCTGGTTTCTGTTGGGCCCATTTTAATTGAGTCTTGCCATTCCTTGGCTATGTTATTTCTTGCCTTGTCAGAGGACCATATGTCATGCCCAGTGGTGTTATCAGCTAGACAATCCTTTCCATGCAGAACTTATTTCACAGGATATAAACCAATGTAGTGTTCTGTTAGCTATTTAACATGTGTACTAGAGATCAGGAAAACCGCCTTTCCTGTGGGTTGAGTCTGAAGACAGTAAACAGAGCTGGGGCTAAAAGAAGAGGGGATAGAAATCTGTCTTGGTGCTCTCGTTAGGGTTTCTATTCCTGTAATGACACACCATGGACAAAAGCAACTTGGGGAAGAAAGGGTTTATTTCACTTACTCTTCCGCATCACTGTTCATCATTGAAGGCACTCATGGCAGGAACTCTATCATGGCAGGACCCTGGAGGCAGGAGCTGATGCAGAGGTGGTGGAGGAATGCTGCTTACTGGCTTATTACTCATGGGTTGCTAAGTCTACTTTCTTATAGAACCCGGGACTGCGAGCTCAGGGGTGGTATTACTCATTGTGATCTAGGCTCTCATACATCAATCACTCATTAAGAACATGCCCCACAGGCTTGCCTACAGACATATCTTATGGGGACATTTTCTCACGAGTTTCCCTCAGATGACCCTAGCTTCTATCAAGTTGACATAAGAACTAGCCAGCACATTTGGGAAACATTTTCTTCAGCTCTGAATTCTCAGGTTCCAGGTCAGGTTCTCAACGTGGCACAACAGACAATCTTTTATTTTGAGAAGCTATCTTGTGCCCTGTAGGATGTTAAAAATATCCCACAATGGCTTCTGCCTATTAGATGCCACTGCCAGCTGTGATAAGCAATTATATCCCACGAGAGCTATTGCTTAGGTGATGGTTGCCTGCTCTCCTGAAACCAGGCTCGTGCAGATGTCCCTTAGGAGATGGGAGTGTTCTTCAAGGTCCGATGGAGGTGAAATGTCATCAGATTGTCCCTGAGTACATCTGATATCTGCAGTGATGGCTGGAATTCAAAATGGACCAAGAAGGTATGAGCCATGGCAAAAACAAACAAACAAACAAAAAACAAAAAACAAAAAACAAAAAACAAAACAAAACAAACAAACAAACAAAAAAAAACAACCCACTGAGATTGGAGGAGAAGAATCGACTTGAAGTGTGGTATTGAAGTTTGGCTCATTAGGAATAGAGATGCACGAGACCAAATACCTCCCCTCAGGAAGTGTTCATTCAAGTGAACCATGAAATATTATATAGTGTGTGTGTTGATAAGATCATACACACAGCATGTGATAAGGCTGCAGATGCAAGAAGTTTATTTGGATTCTAAATCAGCCTTTATTCCTATGGTGGACAGATATGCCTCCTGATAGTATTATATTGGGCTGCATTAGAATAGTTGCTAAATTATTTGCATGCCCGATATCATTTAACATGCCTAGAGCTTTACTAAAGTGTATATTCCCACTTCTCAGTTTTCAGAAAATAAAGTGGCCATTTCTTGGACACTTTCACATGACCTAGACACATTATGCTTAAAGAGACATTGCTGTGTGGAGGAAGATGACCTTAGACTGATAAAATCAATGTAGACAAGCAGAGATGCAGGTACAGGCTAATGCAGCACATTGCTGGAAACAGGAGAACCCAGCGGCCGGCTCCATTAACTCTATCTTCATCTTGTAGCAGTGTGAATAATTAAGGTAGGGGTCGGTACTAAGTTTCTAGGCTCCTTTTAAGAGGGTCTTACAGAATTGTGGAAAGTCTCTAAAAATATAGAGCCAATGAGAGAAATAATATTGTTACAAGGGAATGGATAACTAGGGATAATGGGAAAGAGGAGAAATAGCAAGATGGAGCTAATTACCAGGGAAAGCCCCTTGACACCCAGAATGGGGAGCCTGGATAATGGTCTCCCGAGTGAAGTGGCAGAATCACCATCAGTTAGTCCATTTAAAAATAGGCAACAGAGCGCTAGAAACAGGGCTTTAGGGAATAGTCTTGCATTAGGCAGGAAAAGCGGTAATTGACTAAGTGACCTAATATTAAGAGCTTTCTTTCTCATGAATTTCTTTAATTTTTTTTTAAAAAAGATAAAAATCTTCAAGCTGTATACAGGAATGTAGGTACCTAATGACTGGAAATACCTAAATATAGTCTCAAATTATTCATAAATGCAAAACGAAAGCAGCTGTGTCCCAAATGTCAGATAATATGAGAGCCGGAGGAAATGTAGGAAGTAGACATTGGGGGCAAGGCACTCTCAGGAGTCTGATTTTTTTTTTTCTGAGGCACTCGGGTGACCTGTGCCTAAGCCCACCTGGGCTGTACGAAGGCCCAGGTCAGTTGTTTACCTAAATCTCTCTTTCTGCTTTTCTTTTCCAGCCCTCTGCTAGTAAACTTCTAGAGCTGTCAATGCCCAGCTCCGTAGACTCGGGCATTGTCCATATCTAAGTCAGTTGTCTCCTCACTGAAACAGGTGGGGGGTGGGGAGAGCACAGAGCTGTTTCCTAACGTGTGCAGGGAGCTAGTGACTGTGAATCTGCGTCCCCCTGGGGTAAGACATGGAAGCTAACTCAAAGGGAAACTACAGGGAGGGAGATGCTTCCTCCCCCTCCCTCCTTCCCTCCCTCTCCCCTCCTCTTCAATTACTTTTCCTGATTTTCATTTACTACCAACCAAATGGAATGCCATCTAAAGTCCGTGCTGCACACATACTTCTGAGTGCGCATGTGCGCACATCCATAACACAGTTTACGTACTTGCAGAAAACGCTTGAGCACAATTTTCTTGTCTCTGAAATATGCTAGCTATAATTGCTGTTTTGTATTTATCACGTCCTTTGATTCCTTTTGAGGGCAGAGATTATGTCTCAGGCATCTTTCTGTGCTTCATAATGCTGTGGTAAAGACAGTGATTTTTATCAAATGTGACTAAGTCAGATCTGTAAAAAGTCATAATAAAAAAAAACCCCCAAGGTGGGTAGCAGTAAACCCAGGGAGTGCCAGCTTTGCCAACATGACAAGTCCCTGTTCTGAGGCCGAACGTTCAGAGGGTTTCTACTCCCACCTCTACTGATAATCTCATTTGAGACATTAGGCAAGTCATGTGGCTTCAGTTTCCTTTCCTGTAACAGAGATAGCAATCGCTTTTTCTTTTTATTTCTTTCACAAAGCATCTGAGAGAGTAAGCATGATATCGCTGTTTGATATCACTTTTCACTTAGCAAAGCTAAAAATGATATCAGCATTATCCACACCACCAGTTTACCCTCTCCAGACAGATGAACAGGAGTGCAGTCTGGCCTCCCCAGATATAATTACTTTCCCAAACATCACGACATACAAGAGAAAATAAAACAGGAAGGAAAACAAAGATTCCAGGAATTACATCGAGTTACAATGCAGATCAGTATTCTGTCTTCTAATACAATTCTCCAGATAATGCTGGGTATCAGGACAAGAAAAATAATTGGCATTGTTTAATTTTGGATGTGCTACCTAATGAACAGCTAAACCATTTTTACAGAAGGCAGAATTATAGTGGTTCCTTCTCCGATGCAGCTTCTGTATCCAGAGTTAATTGGATTTCCCATTATGATGAGGTTTGCTTTGCAGAATTGAATCTCTGAGTCTCTTCCAATTGCTCTGAGTTGATGGTGAGACAGAAGATGTCCAGGGCGTTTGCAGTGAGTCATGGGTTTGGGAGCAACCTCATTAGGTCAGAGAATCCACAGGTAGGTTAGTGTGTTGTAATGGTGCAAAGAAGAACCAGGGTTGGGTAGGCCATGTCTTCCCAACAGGGATGTTTTCAGGAGGGGAAACTGACTGTCATTATCCCTGCCCCCACCGTCCTTTCAGACAGTAATGTGTTTCTGTTCCATTAAGAGGTTGACTGTTATCTGTGTGGCTGGAACAAAGGGGCAGTACCAGGTTCCTTTCTAGTCCTAGGGATTGCCACACAGATTACCTCTTTAGCATCGGTTTGTTTGCTCTGGTCTTTTGAAAAGCGAAAAGAGCTTTCAGAGCCAAAAAAACAATTTGAACAAAGATCCGGCAGGCAGTAATGGACTAGGCTGACAATGGGGCTTTCCCAGTTATTAAAAAAAAATGGCAACTCACACAGTCACCTTGAAAACAAACAACAACGGTGCGGCTGCAAATACTTTGCCTCAGAGGCCCAGTGAGTGAATTCTTAAGAAGGGATTCTTCCTGAAAGAACAACAATATCAACTAACTGGACTTCCAGAGCTCCCAGGGACTAAACCACCAACCAAAGAGTGTACATGGATAGGTGCATGACTCCAGCTACATTTGTAGCACAGGATGGCCTTATCTGGCATTAGTGGGAGGCCCTTGGTCCTGTCAAGGCTTGATGCCCAAGTGTAGGGGAATGTCAGGGTGGGAGGAAGGAGGGAGTGGGTGGGTGGGTGAGGAGCACCCTCATAGAAGCAGAGGGTTTCTGAAGGGGAAACTGGGAAATAGGATAACATTTAAAATATAAATAAAAATGCAATTAAAAAAAGAAAGAAAGGAAAAACTTGAATATGAAATCAGAAATGTGCTCCAAAGCCTCAGTCTGTGGTTCAATCACAATTCTTCTTTCATGACCAAAGCTATCTCAACCATACAATAGCAAAAGAACACACTGAAGTAGCACTTTACAGCTTGGAGTTCATATATGTTCATATATGTTACTCAAATTCCCCTGACAGAAAAACATCACATGGTACCTCCTGTGACATATCAGCTTATTCAGTTTTTCATTTATTTATTTTTTATTTTGAGCAAATTGTCTCAGTAGTATCTTTGGTTACCATAATTTCATAGGACAGATGAATATCTGCAGGTAGAGACTAGAGTGCTATGGGACATAGAAAAAAGCAAACTGACTTTATAGATGTCAAGGTATCCTTGCAATCTAGCAAACTGAAATACCACTCCTGTCCTTTCAGCAGAGGATCAATGTTCCAGCTTCCTAATCCAATCTTAAAGTAAAACATGGAATTCAAAGCAGAATCCCAAACAAAAGACTTCCCCGGTTCCTCCCATTCATCGTGCTTGTGGGAAGAAAGTGTGAGAACGCTTTGGAAGAGTCACATGCATCTGTGACTGGACAACAGGTTTTTAAAAGTATATTCTTTAAACAAAATATTTATTTTCATTTGGGGTGTGTGAGTGGTTGGGCTGTGTGCATGCGTTTGTACCACATGTGTGCCTGGTGCTCACGGAGACCAGAAGAGGATATTGAATTCCTTGGTACTAGACTTAGAGATGCTATGAGCTGCAATGTGTACAGGGAATCTAACAAATACTCTGAATGAGCAGCAAGTGCTCTCGGCCACCGAGCCTTCCCTCCATCCCCTAAAGGCATAGTCTTGAAAAATACTTGTATCCGCACCTTAATTAATATAGCATGTATACCTCACTGCTTCATCCAACATGAAGGAAAAGATGTCACAGTTCTCCCCTAAGACACTACATCCTCATGAAAACAAAACAAAAGAAAACAAAAAAACCAAACCAAACCAAACAAACAAAAAACAACATTGGAAACAAGCCTATATCGTTTGAGCAAACTTGTTTTTGTTTTTAGTGGCTATCAATTGCTTGTGTCTAAGGAATGGCCAAGGACTATAGAAGACTAACAAATGTTAGCCGTTTGGCCACACAGAAGGGACGTGTGTTCCAGTGTTCTTAAGAAAGATTAGCTGAGGATTTCCTTGACCACCCAAGCTATTCACAAGTTTCCCATAATACTTGTAAGGTGTAAAGTTGTTTTGCAGCAAGACCTCGGGACCATAATCATCCCTCACTGACCAGATGAAAGACTTTTTTTTTTCCCACTTGAAAATTTAAAGTAAAGAGGCAATAGCACAACTCTGAATTATAAAGGTGACTTAACTTAGTGAATCTAAGTGTGCTAGCTGCTGGATATGTGTAGATGGATGCCTGTTTAAGACAAGTATGGTTTACATTTACTTTTAACACCTTCCCATTATGTTCCAGTATCACATGTATGAACTCAGATTCTTGATCAGAACAAGCTCCAATGAACAGAAAACTTGTTTTTTTTTTTTGTTTTGTTTTTTTGTTATTTTGTTTTTTAGCACATCTTGATACTCCTTGGAGCAATTTGTGGTCCTCAAGTGAGGCTCTTTATCTTCCCTGGAGTTCTACTTACACAGTCTTATTTATCAAAACAACAGTGTCTTAAAGTACATTCTAGAATTAGGAATTCAACAATATCCATAGGCAAACCTCACACTTATATACACAAAGAAATAGTTTATACGTTGAGAATGGCATCTGCTGTGCCTCTGCTTTAGCGTTCAGCCCCGGGTGCACAGTGCTTCTGAGTCACCAGTCTTTGCAGTCTGTGTCAAAGATTTTAATAGGATTTTAAGCAAACCAAAGGCATACTTCATGCATACAACAAGCCCACTGAAGTCCTGGCTCAATAGGGCATACATTTGCCAAAAATCACCAGAATTCATTATATGCAGAGCCATTCATTTATTGATCTATTTAGTCACTGAAATATTTATTGGGTTCTTGCTACATACTCGATACTGCTTTTGCTTCGTCAACAACTTTGCTCTTCTTCCTTGCACATAGCTAAAACCCAACTGGTTTAAATCAAGCTTGATTGATCTTAACGCTCTTATAAGGCATTGATTTCTAAGGGGCAGAAAGCCCAGCACTAGTTGGTGAAAACTGAGAGAAAGTTTGTCAGGGGCTTCTGGGAAAGGTTTCTTTGCTTTAGCGAGAACTGGGCATGGGGTAGACTGATCCAGTTGGTTAGTTGGGGTCAACTAACTCAGTCTATTGCACCTAGGCTTCTCAGTCTAGATGTTGCTATGGAGACGTTTTATACATGAGGTGATGCCTACAGATAATTGAGTTGAAGTAGAGTGGTAGTCACTGGTGATCTGGGTAGATGCATCTGGTCAATTTGGAAGGCTTGCACAGAAAAACTAACCATTCTTGGGAAAGAATAAATCCTGTCTTAAACTGTAGCATCAGCTTCTTCTCAGAGTTCCTTGGCTGCCAGCTGACTGGATGGATCTCAGACTTGCCACTTCCTGTGACACATAAGCCAATCACTTGAGATTACTTGGCTTTCCTTGTGATTCCACTCCTCAGAGAACTTTAATGGTCATACAGTACTTCTTTCGTCTCTAGACACTCAGATGAAGAGGTATGCTCAGGAGAAAGACTGCTCTGAGATGATTGGCTGCAGAGCCTGGCTCATTTGGGACTTTTCAAAATGAGAGGAAGAGTTCTTTTTTCTTTTTTTCTTTTTTTGTTTTTTTGTTTTTTTATTATGCCATTTTGAATTGGCAGAAACAACCATACTAACAGGAGCTGCCAAGAAAATGCCTTGTACCAGATAAATTACAAGGAACTAACCACAAAGAGCTGAAGGTAATGGCATATTAGTATTTGGGTCATTTGTCCCCCCCAACCCAGATAACAAATACTGCGCTTTTCCTGGCTTGAAGGTCATTGTAAATGAATGCATTGGACAGTCCTAAAACTGAATTTTATCCTTTATAAGACTGATATAAAAATTGTAAAAGAACCCAAGTTAGATGGCACAGTGGATAAAGACAAGTGCCATCAGGCCTGATGGCCTGACTTCCATCCCTGGTATCCACAAAAGGAAAGGAGAGAATGGACTCTTACAGGTCCTCTGACCTGTTTGTGAGCTGTGAAACACACACACACACACACACACACACACACACACACACACACACACACAGAGAGAGAGAGAGAGAGAGAGAAAGAGAGAGACAGAAGAGACAGAGAGACAGAGAGAGAGAGAGACAGAGAGAGATAGAGAGGTGCATGCACACCTAGAGAAAATAAATAAATGCAAATGAATTTTTGTAAGTAGGAAAAGACACAATAAATATATCTTCTTCTATGGCCAAGGCTGCCTCAGTCTTTGGAAAGAAATCTTAAAAACAGTACTAATAGTAAAAAAAAAAAACCAACAACAAAAGAAAACAAACAAACAAACAATTCAAGACTATACCTCCTGTTTTTGATAATTTCCCAATAATTAGTCTACTCTTGGTGTAGCCCCTTTTGGCCTTCCCATCAAAGAATTGTCTGGTTGATGTTTTTGTAATGTTTACACTGATAATTCTAGGTCTATCCTACACTTGGAGTACAGTTACAGTAAAATTACAAACAGCTGCCATTCCTGTGCCAACAATATGTGTAGGTGTGTGCAAAATGATGAATGCCCTCGGCAGGAAACAGGTGTTCCACGGGCAGTCCATGCTGGAATGAAATAACCCCTCGGGATGAAGCTGTGTAATCTAGTGGCTGAGGTTTGGTTTTGTGACTTACACCATAAAGAGGCAAGTGACGAGCATGTGAAATACTCCACAAAGACAAGCCCACACGGTACTGTTGCATCCTCTTCACCAGCTAATCCTTTCTGAAAGATTTCACTTGGAATCACAGATCGCAGAACCATAGGTGGGAGCCTGAGTAAAAGACTGCAGCATGCAGGCTTCCCTTGCCTGGACCCACTCAGTATGCTCAACACTTGCATGAAGTCTTAAAGGTTTTTCTTTGAACTTTTTGTTGGGTTTGACTTATTTTTTAAGGGAGTTGTTTGTTAAGTGCAGACTAGTCTTTACAACATGTATTTAATCTGTAGTAAGAACGAGACGGGCGTTGGTCATTTACCATTTACTCAGTGTCTTGGTGCTAGGGTCACAAAGATGGAGAGAGGGAAGTGATTTCCAGTGCAACAGTGTTAGAGCAGAAGGAACTTCGGTTAAGGGGAAAGAATTTCGGGACATTCCTCCTGGCCTGCTTCGATCACTTTGGCTAAAGAACTACCCCAGGGAAGTTGAACACATCTTAAGTGAGGTCGAAGAGACAGGCAGAATAATTAGTACTTTAATGAGAAGTTGTATTTTCCCTTCCTAGAATCCCTGTACCTAGTGAAGACACTAAGGAGAGGTAGCCACGTAAGGGTCATAAATCTGCCAGCATTTTTTGAGTTGTGGAAACTTCTCCACTTCATGGCAAACCTCCAGGACATTGTTGCTTAAGAAGAGAATCAAATATCTTGTCCCTTGATGAGTTAGTCTGAACTTACTTCTGAGATCTTCCCTCCTATAAGGGAAAACAATTTAGATAAGTGCCATCAGTAAAATCAAGTTCCATAGAAATGTAACATCTATTTCAATGTTCTCAGATTGTGGTTCACTGACCACGTGCACAGGATTTTGTGGATGTTCAGTAAAAACTATACACTGGAGATTTCTGTCTACCAAAGTCACAGAACCAGAACTGGGGGAGATGGGGCCAGGCTCAGTCTCTACTGAGTTCTTCCAGGAGAGTTTGGTAGTCACCGAGGTTGCTCATCCTGATCCCGGGTGAGACAGCTTCTCCACCTGCTTCACTGACCCAGAAGCCTCATGCACATAGATGTCAGTGCCAGGCTCTCCCATTTTCAGAATTTCCAGTGTTTTTTGGACAGTGGACTTTAGGGTAGTTGATTACATGAATGAGAAAAGTAAATGAGGTCCTTATTTCCTAGGTATTCCTTTGTCCCATTCTCTAAAGACACGGAACCTTTTCTTTACCAATTCCTAGGACTGTCACCACTTGACCCTTAGGATGTGGTAGCTGTTCCCCCAGTGTTATTTGTCTCACAGGTCTACATTACTGTTCCAACCTGCTGTATTTTGTACTCTGTGAGTGAACTGTCATCTAAAGGAAGTCGCCATTTGCTTTCTTTAGAAACCTGGCTGAAAGCGAGACAGATGTAATTAGCAATATTTATGGCTGCATCTCATGCTTTGCAAATTGGTTTTTAAACTTCTACAATGGAGGGCGATATAATGAAATGATAAATTAATATTTTTTACTGATTCCACTTTGATTATACTTTATGATTATAAGCGTCTGCATGTGTGAGAGAGGAAGATGTGTGTGCATGCGTGGCATGCTACAGCACACATGTGGGAGTCAGAGGTCAATTTCATGTGGTAATTCTATCTTTCTACCTTGTTATATGGCCACATTATATTAGCTCAGCTACTTTGCTGAAATAGATTTTAAAGATGCCCTTTTATAAATAAGAAAACTGAAACTAGAGCACCTGGGAAAGTTCTGTCAGCTGGGCAACAGAAAATCAGAGGCAAAGGCTGGCTTAACAACTAAGTTTACAGCTCTGCTCTTGAGCAATCTGTTAACATCCTTTCTCACCACAGATATCATAACCTGATGCTATTATTATCTGATAGAAATCATATTCGTGTGTGTGTGTTTGTGCATGTGCGTATATATATATGTACATATATATACATATATATATATATACATATATATCATGAAAAGTGAAAGGGTTCAGCATAATCCAAAGACTTGCTTCATTTGAGGCTAAGACCGAGGCAGACATTCGTTTTCAGTTAATGAGATCTGCACTGGTTCCTATGTCCACTGGCTGGCTTTTGTGTAACCTGGGTTCTTAGGATATTCATTCCTCGTGCTCTCTGTCTTCTGGGACAGCATCTACTACTGTGTCTCCAATGCTTCATCTATGCAATTAGGTCTCAATTCAGCCTGGCAGGCAGCTTCCTGACTATAGAGGTCTGGTCTTTCATTTGATAGTCATCTCTGATTCCTGGACTGGATTGAGCACAGAGTAGACACTCTGTCAATATTTTTTGATTTAGTAAAGCAGCATCAAAGTGTCTATAAGGTGTCCATATGTCAGCACAGTGTGAACACTAGAAGTGACTTTTTGCTCTAGGACTGCCAGTTGCTAATTTAATTCTTCTGTTAGAGTCCCTTGGATGTTCCTCCTTCTGATTTCCATGCTTGCTACTCTGGTTCTCAAGTCTAGTTACTTCGAACTTCTAATTTTCCTAATAACTGATATACTTGCCATTGTCTGGTCCATTTGCAAGGTTATGTTAAGAAACCACCTTTTCCATAAAGTATTTACTGATATTATTCTTGCTCATATTTTTGAAGGAAGTTTTCCTGATTTTGAACTCTCCTATCACTTACGTTTCATTTTAGAGACACTGAGTACATCCTACTCATCATTGAGTGAGCGTTATGCCACTCTTTTATACCTTCACCTCTCTATAAGATGACAACACATTTTTCCTTGCGGTCTTATGATGGAATCCAATGTGTTGCCATGCTCTATCACTGAACTACACTGCTCAAGGCAAAGTCACTGGGTCCTTGGACTTACTGATTGAGCAAAGCTGGCTTGCCAGTGCTCTTAGGAACCTGCCTGTGTCTAACTCCACAGTTCCGGGACTGCAAGCACATGCTACTATGTCCAGTTTTAACATGGGTCCTGGGAATACAATCCAGGCCCTCATGATTAAGCAGCAAGCACTTCACTGACTGAGACGTCACCCAGCCTCAGACTTAAAAAGGAAAGAATTTTCTTTCAAATAGTATCTCACTAAGACTGGCCTCCATCTTGTGAGCATCCAACCTCAGTCTCCCAGGTCTCTGGAATTACAGGCATGCACCCATTAACGTTTTTATATCTTTCTAACTATATAATATTTTGTACTTAAGATAAACTGGTAAGTATTTTTTTTTAAATAGTGTGTGTAGCTTCATGAAGGAAGCATATATAAGAAATGGAGTATCACCTGTGTGGCAGCACCTGTCTTCAATCCTGCATTTGGGAGGCAGAGACAGGTGAATCTCTTGAGTTTGAGGCCAGACTGGTCTACGGAGTGAGAAACCCTGCTTCAAAAGGAAGAAAAGGAGGAGGAGGAGGAGGAAGAGAGGAGGGAAGGGGAGGGAGAGGGAAGAAGAAAGAAGAAAGAAAAAAGAAGAAATGGAGTGTCAAGACCAATTCAGTGCCCACATATTACAATTAGTAGATGACCAGAGAAATCTTGTTTGGCTGAGTGAGAAATGAGAATAAGGTATGCTACGTGTCTGGGAGGAAAACCGCGGCTTGCAGGGATGAGTGTTATAGACTATGCATGATGGCTAGGTGTCAATTACATACTTCATGGCAAAATGATAGAAATCTTTGCAATGGGCAGAAGGTCAGACTGGAAAGAAAAGGAGTGTTGAAAATAAGGAATGCAAAATTCTGTAACCAAGGTCTAAAAAAGGTAAAACAAAGCAAATTGCTAGGCTTAGGGACCAACAGTGAGTGGATGCCTGTGGATACTGTCTGAGAAAGAGGAACCAAAGGCAGGCAAAGTTACATCAAAGTCGGCTTGGATTGCCTGGGAAAAAGACTTTGAAACCCAAGACGCTTTCAAGGCAACAGTCTAAGAAATGTTCAGAAGCAGCCCTGACTTGTAGATGGAAGTTGTCTTAGGACAGAAGGTTCAAGGACAGATGTTCAGCTCCAAGAAAGGATGATAGCATGGAAGGACTTCATGTATGTTTCTTCTTCCAGATGTGACACGCACTGGACATCCAGTGGGAATCCCAATGCTTCCAAATGTCTGTCCAGCCTGGACTTACAATTCTGCCTGGGTCAGAGCAGAACTCTCCTTCTCTGAAGTGAATACTGAACATCTGACTAAACTTAGGAGTAACCCCACATGGAGAATGAGGTCCTAGCCAGTATATTTCACTGCTCTACTGAACAAATCTAATCGTCAATTTCTCTGCCAGCAGCTCATCACTGGTTAAACGATTTCAATAGTATTCACTTCAAAGTGATATTATGAAGTTTAATTAATGAATCCCTTTTTATAAATCTTTACAAAGAGTTGTTTTCCTTCAAACCATCAAGATGAAATCAAACCAAACTTCAGTCTTTTTTCTTTGTGTTAAAGGCTTTCAAAGAAAAAGAATATCTCTCTCTCTCTCTCTCTTTCTCTCTCTCTCTCTCCATCTCTCTGTGGAGAAATCAGCGTAAACATGTTTGGAATTTATCAAAACCAGAGCACTGGGCATTTCTGTCATTCCACAGGGAATGGGATTTTCTTCTTACAAAGAAGGTGCTTTCCTGTTCGCCATTTAATTTCTACTTGATTTTACCTCCTCCCACTGCCTGTCTGTCGATTTTCTAGGAGTAGGGAACACTTAGACTTAAGTGGTGAACAGAGTTTATCCAAGGAGACAGAATCAGGGCAAAGTTGCATATTACATTCATCTTTAAATTTCAGTTCCTTGGCTGTCTGTGGCCTGTAAGTATAGCTACATGATCAAATATTGTTTTTTCTCTGTCTGCCTCTCTTGGGGTATGTGGGCAAATGCCAAAGAACAGAATAGCTGGGACAGTACTTTTGAGAAACCTCTCCATGTTTTGAAAACCCGTTGGTTGAATGGGAGAGAGGACAAACCTATGTAGCAATCTCTTTTGGGCCCCATACAATAACAACCTCATGGTTCTCTGTGCTATTCAGACACCTCCTCCTTTTTTTTCTTTTGTTAGGAGTAAACGAAGTTAGATGAACCACAAGTAGAGTTCTAGTGGGGTTAAGGTTGCCGCAAAGACAGAGAGTCTATGAAAGCCTGGAGCAGTGACTGTGGGAATCAAAGAATTGGGAGTTTTGAAAATGGGAGGTGTAGTTGTGAAGCAGGTAAAGGCTGCCTGGTATCTGTACCCCACACCCCAAACCCCATACCCCACAACCCAAGCCCTACAACCCAAACCCCACACCTCGAACCACACACCCCAAACTCTATACCCCAAACTCTATACCCCAAACTCTATACCTACCCCAAACCTCACACCTGAAACTCCATACCCCACACCCCAAGCCCTTACCCCCAACCACACACGCCGAACTGCACACCCACATCCCACACCTTTGGCTCCACCAGAGCCCAGTTTCCACATTGCCTTCTATACTTCTGCGCCCTCAGAGTTCACCAAAACCAGAAAAGCTATTGCTAAGTACTGGCTGCTATGTGAGAGACGTGCAGGGCAATTATCTCGTAGGGCTGTGCAGAGGTGGCTGTCCTTATATAATAGGGAATAAGGTTGGGTATGCATAGAGATCTTGACTGGAAATGCAGAGAGAAGTGACTTCATGGCTCAAATGGTAAAATTTTAGACTCGGGGACAAACTGAGCGCGAGTTCTGTTTGAACCATTAGGTCACAGAATGCAAAGGGTTGCTTATCCTGTCTTCCTAAAGCCTTAATCCAGAAGAGAAGAAAGGATTATTTACAGCCGTCAGTGCTCCGGCGCCTCATCCACATGTAATACTGACTTGCAGAATTAAAGAAAGTTCCAGAGACTCAGAATAAACTTGCTTTCTTTTTTTAAGTTTCAGCTGGAGCCCAGTCCTAAGGTGCTGTAATTCCCATGAGAAAGCCACATTTTGCAAGCACCCAAATTCTGAAGACTCTTGCAGCCTAGAAGGCCATTAGCAATTGCCAACCAAATAAAACAATCGGCAACTTTGGCTTTTTATCCTGGTGAGGTTATAGCTTCTTTTGATTTACCAGCTCTAGAATTTTTAAAAAGATCACTAGAGTGGAAAATGCTTTAAAATTATACTCTTTACATACCAGAAACTTATTTTCCATGAAACTTATTGGCTCATTTTGTAACGAAAAGAATTTTTGGCAGAGAATACATGTGGCTATGTTATTATCACACTGTGTAGAACCACAGATTAAGAAAAGCTAAAAAGAAAATAAGAAAAATAAATTTCTGTTTTTATCTTCCAGAGCAAATAAATATTGGATTTCTCACAAGAGGCCTATAAAGTATTTTATAAGCAATAAATTCTTAATCTCTTCAGAAGGCAGCATGCTATGTTGTAATAGGAATCAGAGAACAGTTTTTTTTCCCCTCTCTCAATAGCTCTGCAGTATTGAGTAAGTGTGGCAAACATGCTGGGTTGTCTACTCAAAAGTCACTATTCCAGGCTAATATTTCCTTTCATCAATCAACTCTCCCACAGGTTGACAAACTCCAGTTCAAAGGAGCAAATTTCTCCAGACCTCCAGGGATTAAATCATAGTGCAAGCCAGACACAGGACACCCATTCCCTTCCTCAGTGAATGGGTTGGGAGTGATTGTCTTCTGTGCTGGCCAGAGATGACAGGGGAAGTCATTGAGACAATTCTCTTGGGGTGGGGGTGAGCGATTGCAAAAGAAGAGTATAAGAGATACTAGGGATTCATGGGGTGGGAGGAAGGTTCAAATGGCAACCCGAAACTCCTGATGTGTTGTCATGTAAAGCACGTAGCTGACAACTATAAAATGTTCTTGACAAAAATATAAACCTTACACCTGTTCATGAGAGACCAACCATATCTCATCTGAAGGAACTGTATATGAGATGCCTAGTATGGATTATTCCAGAATATCATTCTTGTAAAAGACATGTCAACAAAAGGAACAACAATTTATATTATAGTTTTTCAAGGTTGCTTGGTCCTTGATTGAATTTTGGCTGGGGTGTTGGGGAATGCCCTTTGGGATGTATGAGGAAATTCAAATGTGGATTAAATTTTAGATGATGCTTTAAAATATAAGTTTCTGTCACACCTATCCATATCCTGGTTATATGAACTCTTTCTTTTAAAAGAGTTATGTTGACAGAGCTATGCTAATGAACCCCGAGGTTTGTAACTGTTTTCAGATGATTTAAGGGAGGCAGAGAATGGTGCATGACTTCATAGGCTCAGATATTTGAATTTTTCCTCCCCAGTTGGTGGAAATGTTTGGGCAGGATTAGGAGATGTGGCCTTGTTGGAGGAGGTGTGTCACTGTGGGTGGACTTGAGCCTATGCCTTTCCACTGGACACCCTCTGCCTCATGGTTGTTGTCTTGACATGTAAGCTCTCAGTTTGCAAAAATTCTTGAGTCTTCTAATTCATACATGTAAAAGTCTTGGGAGAATAAATGGATTTTAAGGACATAGGAAAGACTATAAAACTAGATCAGGCTGGAATGATTCATATGAGTCTCCTGAGCAGTGCTTCTGATTTTCACAGTTAGAGAGAGGTGCTAACGACTTATTTGTTGGTTGGGTGAAATGTGGGTCAAAGGATGGCTCACTGTGAATGAACTGGAGATGCCTGGGGTTCCTTGGCTTTCAGTATTGGTGAAGGGCTTCAAAGGCTCAAGGAAGTTGGAAGGCAGAGAAGATTTACTGGGTAAAACCCACTCTTTCACAATGAGGGGTAGGGTCAGAAATGTGCCCTTCTGCAGTACTATGAGAACCAGGTTTGTGAAGGAGGCACCATTATTCTGCTGCAGTCACTCTTCTCTGCATGCCAGACCTTGCAGTAAGAGCTGCTGTGGCTGCTCAATTGGGAAACTTAAATGCAATGGGGTCTAATTAGATCTGGAAGTGGCAGGGGCCAAGTGGCAGGACTGAATTGCCAAAGGCAAGGTGAGTGCACTTACCATAATGAACAGCACAGGCAGGACAATGTTCATAATGGTCTGACTTGTGTAGACCTTTGGCACTGGCTAATTAATCATGGTGTTCCCAGAAATGAAGTACGTAGAAAGCCTGCTAGTTTTTGCTCCTTCTATATGGACAGAAAAAAATTCCAAAGGGAATGAACCAAAAGTTACTTTGAATCATAGCAAAATCACGGTCTGTTAACGGATGTCCTGATTTAAGCCAGTTTTAAACTCAGAACACCTCAAATGAAGGGTCAGTTCCCCTGTGGAAATACCTTGCTATGATATTTAAAAGAAAAAAAAACCCTACTGTTAATCTTTTCTTTTTTCTCCCTCAAAAAGACCTATGGTCTTTTACCAGGAAAGCTATACATTGGTATAAAGGAAATAATCAGACTCTTCGGTATCTATGAGATGGCTTAGAGGTGATTGATTCTGGGAGATCCCAAACTGCCTGGTAGCTCTTCAGTCAAAGTAAGGGCCAACAAGATCAGGTAATCAATGGTATTCTACCAAAAATCTGACTAAAAGTAGGTTTGGGGGGGCAATTTCTACCTCCAAACATGTTCTGAGCTATTTCCTCCAGTCTCAGAATACATTCATTGGGATAGGTATACTCAGGTGTTGCTGGAATTTCCACACTGATTCCTGTGGACGAAGGGCTATTATTACTAGTAAGGCCAAATGGAAGGCATTGGAGCTTCCCAGGTGGGGAAAATGGTGAAGCAAAACCCAAGGCAATGATTAATTCTACTACCTAGGGTTTGAGAGAGGAAAAGGTGTTGGTTCCCACCACATCTCCCTTTAGCTCTTCTATATGACCTCTGCACAACCTGGATGGATGGATCATGGAGAATGACAGAGGATTACCAATAGCTCCCCACAAGATTGTTATCAATAGTACTAGTTGCTGCAGAGAGTAGAGGCCCTGACCTTCTGTGCTGCCTGCAAGCTGTTCAAGAAGCTCCAGGGATGCAGATTTCCAAGAGATCACCTGTGACGGAGAGGGCTTCGCAGCGAGGTAGCTGCTTTGAGTCATCCATGCTCTTTTAAGTCATTCCAATAAATGGATTAGCTCGGACTTGTGTGGTGTTATTACTTTAATCTGTCATTTGTTCTCTGTCTGAGCTGAGGAACTGTTCTTTCACTCCTTTCCAGGAAAAGTTACATAATGGGGCTGATTTGAACTTTGGAGGGAGCACATTTCGTTCGCTAGAGTGTGCTGCTCTGGCCCACAAACCAAGTGATTTAGAAAGCTGCTAGCATTGAGTGGGGCATAGAATAGACTAGGAAGAGGCTCTTCAACAGGTTCAAGTTGCTGAGCTGCTTGGTCTATAGGATCAAGTAGATCAAAAGACGCTTGAGGTCTCAATGACATATAAGGACGATGCCTAGATCCTTTGGCAGGCCCTCCTAAGTGAATCATAGTGGATTTCCATGGGATAGTGGACCAAGGTCTGTTGTTATCTTCAGACAGCTCTTCTCCTTTTGAGAGATAGCTCTTGGACAGCCTTCGGGCCTCCATGTAAAGTGAACTTTTGACAATAAGCCAGCAAGTTATCAACTGACATTAACTTCCCATCATCAGCAGAGTATTGTTCAGTCCAACAGATCATAAAGTTGGATGTGTTCAGCAGAGTAGAAACCCACCATCAAATGGAAGTGGTACATACATGTCATGTCTGAGAAGACCTTGAAGACGCAACTAAGTTACACAGAGAAATCACCCAAATGTGTGGGTTTTCAGTTGTATGTAGGTAGAACTGTGACTTTGCTATTGTCATTTTTTTTTTAATTAAGCATGACATAATAGGATGCAGTTGGGCTGAAGAAGATGGCTCAGCGATTAAAAGCACTGGCAGTAGTAGTCCTGAGTTCAGCTCCCAGGAACATCCATTATAAGGTCTGATGCCTTCTTTTGGCACTCAGGCATTCATGCAGACAGAGCACTCATACATAAAATATATAAATAAAATAAAATAAAGGGTTTAAAGGGCTGGGTGTTGTTATTGAATGCCTTCAATCTCAGGAGTCAGAGGCAGGTAGATCTTTGTGAGTTTGAGGCTAACCTGGTTTATAGAATGAGTTCCAGGATAGCCAAGGCTACACAGAGAAACCTTGTCAGGAAACCAAACAAATAAAAAGAAAGGAGGAGGAGGAGGAGGAAGAGGAGGAGGAGGAGGAGGAAGTGGTTGGTGTCAAGTTGACAAGAAATGGACTTGTTAATCTTGCTTGTCAATTTAATGATATCTGAACTATGCTGAGAGTTACATCTCTGGTTTGTTACATCTCTGTCTGATAGGTGACCCGGGTATAAATAGTTATGAATGAAAAGCAGTAACAGCAATTGTGCTTATTTTCCTGCCTTTGATTCTTGTAGAGAGTGTGTGTATCCTTTGGTGATAGCAGCTTCAGTCCTTTCTTCCTTCTAAAATAGACTGAAGGCCAGAAACTCACCAGGAATTCTCCAGGCCTTCAGTGCCTGATTGGGACTACTGAAAGTCCTGGAGTGGCAGGATACATCGAGAACTGTGCAGCTCTGGGGTTGTCAGATTGTACTCTGTGCAGAGGGCCACTGCTGACAACACAGACCTTGTTTAGACCTTGTTATGATATGTACACACTCTATTGGTTCTGTCCTTCTAGAGCTGTGGTTCTCAACATTCCTAATGCTGTAACCCTTTAATACAGATCCTCATGTTGTGGTAACCCTCCAACCATAAAATTATTTCATTGCCACTTCATAACTCTAATTTTGCTACTATTATGAATCATAATGTAAGTATCTGGTTTGCAGGATATCTGATAGATGATCCCCAAAGGAGTCGTAACCCACAGGTTGAGAACCACTGCTCTAGAGAATCCTGCCTAATAATTTTTAAAAGATATTCTTTATATATACATGAGCATTTTGTCTGCATGTATATGTTTACCCTATGAGTGCCTGGGACCTGTAAAGGCCAGAAGAGAGCATGGAAAACCCTGGAACTGGAGTGGGAGGCAATTGTGGGCTGCCACATAAGTGCTGCGAATTGAACCCAGGTCAAAAGCAACAAGTGTTCTTAACCACAGAGCCATCTTTCCACCTCCCCAATATGATTCTTAAGTAAAATTAAGTTCAGGAATGCAAGCAGTCATTTTTGAAACAGCATTCTAACAGTGTAATCCAAAGACACAATAATTCGATATACGCTGATGAATGATAGTAGCAAAACATTTTTTAAAGATTTGTTTATTTATTATGTATGAGTACACTGTAGCTGTCTTCAGACACACCAGAAGAGGGCATCAGATCCCATTACAGATGGTTGTGAGCCACCATGTGGTCCTAGGAATTGAACTCAGGACCTCTGGAATAGCAGACAGTACTCTTAACCGCTGAGCCATCTCTCCAGTCAGCAAAACATTTTTTAAAGTCTTTGTTCTATGTAATCAGACCATTATGTTTCTATAAGAACAGAGACCTTTGTATCTCTCTCTCTTGCTCTCTCTCTCTCTCTCTCTCTCTCTCTCTCTCTCTCTCACACACACACACACACACACACACACACACACACACACACACACACAAAGACAAAGTACAGTTAGTAATATCCGGTAGTCTTCAATCCATGTTGAGGTCTCTTAGGCAGTGTCACCATTATGTGGAGTGACAAAGGAGGACACACAAGGTGTACGGTATATTCAGATCAAGACTGCAGTGAAGTCACATGATACAACATAGAAGAGTGCTACCAGTGACGCCTCAGATTCATTACTTATTGGATTTTGTATTAAGTTTTAATTGTTGCATGTTCAAAAACCTTGTACTATTGCCACTGCCCCTAACTTTTTTCAATTCCCGTATTTGGTTATGTAGCCCCATATGGAATTAGGCCTCACAGTTTAAGAAATTGGACTTTACACAAGCACTGTTCATGCTCATAGACAGGAGCGTTGATCAGTTACTATTAGCTCCTGATGATCTGGAGTTTGGAAAGGTGCATCGCTTTGGGCTTTCTTGTGTGAAAGGAGGGTCTCTTGGGGCTGGGGATTTGGCTCAGTGGCAGAGCGCTTGCCTAGGAAGCGCAAGGCCCTGGGTTCGGTCCCCAGCTCCGAAAAAAAGAACCAAAAAAAAAAAAAAAGGAGGGTCTCTTTAGGGGCGGGTGTGTCTCATGTGATTATTACTTAGGTCTAGCTGTTGAGACACCAATGACACCCTTATAGACTTGCCTCCTGGGCTGGAACGTCTGAAAATAGCCAAGGGCTAGTACAGCAAGGTTTCTTGTATCTCTGTCTTCTTCGTGGTCTCTCCAGCCTGGAGCCTTAGCTGCACTCACACAGAAGTTAGGTGTTCTAAAGGGGCAAATTCCAAGATGCAGATTCCAAGATAAGTCACATCACCACTCGAGTCCTGCCTGTGGAAGGCACCTAGCACTTTCTCCAACACAGTCCTCTGACAGTGGAAGCATAAAGGTTGGCAATGTTTCAAGAGAAGATGGCATAAACTCGACCCCTTGGTATGAAATTTAGGTTTAGACATAGCATATGGCATGTAATACACTGCCGTGGCCTATTGGGAAAACAGAGGCTGCTACAGAAAATTGCATAAATTCTGGACCACTTAGGGATAATTTGTCCTCTGTTCTCTTGAATTTTGTCAGCTGCGTTATATCACCCCACACCTTTCCACTGCACCGCAGAGAGTTAGTGTCTTACTTAGGCCATGGTTAGATGGGTATCATCAGGAAGCACACACAGTCCTTAACTGAGACTGAGTAAAAACAAGGACATGTGACTGCCTGGGTGATGAGACTCTTGCTCCAGTGAGACAACTGGTAAGGTCAGCCAGACCCAATGGCGCATGCCTAGTAGCAGCCCCATTGGGGATTCTGTGGCTAACAAACACCTGTGCAGAGTCTGTTGAGCAGTGTTTTCCCAGTGTGGTTTAGGATGAGCATGGGTTTGGATGGTCATGAGGAGGCATGGAGGAGGCAGAATCTGTGGCACAGAGCCTCTGGGAATCCCCACTGCAAGACCGTGAAGCTCCTCAAGTGTTAACTGTGCATCCAGAGTAGGGTGTGGCACTATGCATTTCTAAGGTTCCCTCCCACCCCTCAGTGATGCTGAGGCTCCTTCTAAGTGACACGTTTGGTAGGCAGACCTGGTGGTCTAGAGTTTGAGAAGGTAGGTGGCCCCTTTGGTGTCGTTTTTGTGACAGTGACTATCACCTGGGAGCTTTTTTAGGCACCACCTCACATTCTCAGACTTGGAAAAAAACTCTGGGGTTGTGGTCATTAATCTTTGTTTTAACTGTGTGTGTGTGTGTGTGTGTGTGTGTGTGTGTGTGTGTGTGTGTGTATGTGTGTGTGTGTGTGTGTGACAGAGAGAGAGAGAGAGAGAGAGAGAGAGAGAGAGAGAGAGAGAGAGAGGCTCATCTGAAAATGTTTAAGTGATGGATAACAGTGACTGTTGGTGGCAGCTGGACTTTTTACAGGGTCATGGTTGCAAAGGGCTAATTTCAAGAGCCAAAGAGACAGACGGAAGCCATATCGTCTTATATGTCTGACTTTGAAAGTCACCTAGCACTTCCAATAGGAATTAAAAATCAACATCCTCTGGGTGAAAAGGAAGGACCTTCATGGTTTTAGCCCCTGCAGTACATTCTAACATGCATTGTAATCCCGAAATCAGCCATGGGATAGGACACTGTCCTACAGGAATTAGCTAGCAAAGCAGCGAGTGATCTAGAGGAGACTTTAATGCCCTGTGAGGGGAACTAGGAAGGAAGAGGGACCAATCCAAGGATTTCATAGGTACTATTTAATAAACCCTGGCTTTGGAGGTTTTTTTTTAACTTTTTATTGTTTCTTTGTGAATTTCACATCATATCCCCCAACCCCACTCATCTTTCCCTCTCCTCATATGCACGATCTACCCTTGCAACCTCCCCCACAACAGAGGAAAAACAAATCTTGTTATGGAAGCTGTAATGAGTCACAGTATACTCTCTCATCCACACTTCTTTGCTTGCGAATGTTTGTTGCAATGACTTGTTGGTCTGGTATGAGGCCTCTACTTTCGCTACTCTGGTACCTCATTAAGACTCCTCTCAGATATCCTGTTGTTGTTCTGTGTCGTGGAGATCCTGTAGTTTTGGATCTTTGGATTGGCCCCTTAATGTATTCCAGCATTTCATCGGGGGTGGGGTGGTGGTGGTGGTGGTGGTGGTGGTGGTGGTGGTGGTGGTGGTGGTGGTGGTGGTAAATGTTGGAGTAAGCCAATTCAAAGTCTTGGATGGGCCTGAGAGGTATTTGAGCTGGTCAAGCTTCCTGCTCTCATGACTTGTCAGAGCTAACTCTTTTGCTGGTGATGAGGACAAAGTGGAGGGGAGGGGCTCTCTCCCTGTTGATGCCACTGCATAGCAGACAAGAGGCAGAGCCAGTTCTCCCACAATCTTGCCCTTGGGGCTGGCTCACCTGCAACTGCAATATCCAGGGCCAGCTCTACTGTGCTTCCTAGGCAAGATGCAGGGCCTGCTGCAGCAGGTGAGGGGCAGGCCTAGTTCTCCTGCCTGCTGTGGGTAGCAAGGGACGAGAGGGGTCATCTCTCTCTTGCCCATGTCACCACATGGCAGACCAGTTGCAGGGCCAGGTCTCCAATACTTACAGTCTCAGGGCCACTCCCTTCCCCTCCCACCATCAGGGTTAGCTCCATTGTACTGCCCAGGTGAAGTGAGTGCTTCAGCAGATGAGGGGCAGAGCCAGCTCTCTTGCTCTTAAGACTCCATTGGGGCTCTCCCACCAGCTGCTGGTGGCAAGTGCAAAAGGGAGGGGCTCTCACCCTCACTGCTGCCACGCATAGCAGACAAGAAGTAGGGCCAGGTCTACTATACTCATGCCCTTCGGTCTGGCTCAGCTGAAACACCCTCATTCAGGGCTAGCTGTACTGTGCTTCTCAGGTAAGGTCCAGGGTCTGATTTCCTGAGTGCTAGAGCAGGTGAGGAACAGGACCAGCTCTCCACCTCATGTGGGCAGCACAGTAGAGCTGACCCTGGGAGGAGGGGGGGTTTGGGGAGAGGGGTTTGAGCATGGATGAAGTTGGGAGAGCTGGCCCCACCACTTATCTGATTTCCAATGACATGAGCAAAGGAGAGATGACCACCTCCCCTCCCACCCCTGTACCCTGTCCCTTGCCACCTATGGCAGCAAGAGAGATGGCTTCAGAGTTTTATACAATGCAATTTAATTTTCCAAAGTACCATAAATAGCAAGTAGGATTATCTCCACTTGATAAAGACTGAAGAAGGGAAAATCAATAATCTGTCTAAAGTAACATAGAAGAAATGGAATAGAAAACTAAATCAGATCTCATTTATTTTAAATATTTTTCCACTTGACTCTGTAATTAGAAGGGCTCTGTCAGGCAGCTGAAAGGAAGTCTGGGGATGATGAGGACAGTGGAGAGGAGGACTGGCGTGGGAAGCACAGTATTGAATTAATGGTACATGTGTCAATTTCCTGCTCGTACTGTGCTTTTATAAAGAGTCAGGTCCATGTGGTCAGTTCTTTATTCACTCAATAAACACTCATTAAAAATCTACACTGTGAATATGTGTTTTTACAGGCGCTGAGGATCCATTAGTAGGAAGAAATATCACAGGGAGGCGGCAGTGCCATCTCTTCTTGTTTCTCAGCCCCAAGTACAGCAGGGGCCACACAGTAGACAGTCAATGATCATCATGGATTGATGATCTAGAATTATCTATAGAATTATCCAGAGCTGAGCTATAAGCCAATGTATCAACTAGTGTCTAGTCTGTAAACTTCTGATTTCAGGTTTCTGTTCTGTTTTAGGTAGTTTTTGTTTTGGTGGGTGGGGCTTGATGATACCACCCCAAACAGCACACCACTAGATGGAATGTGTTGCTTAGCAGCCCCGTGTAGCATAATCTGGGAGAGAGTTTGAAGTAATGTCAACTGAATTTTTATACACAAATCTTGGAAATGAACTAAGCTCAAGTTTTCTTCTTTGCTTCTAGGTCTGTGTTTTACAGACAGCTGAATGCCTTTCACTTGTTTCCTGAGTGCATTAGTCTGGACACTTGTTAAAAGTAAGTCTTTCATTGTTCCTGGGATGAAATGAGACCTAATAACAGTCTAGAACATTTTAAAATAAATATATGGTGTCATGAGAAGCAAGTTTATTTAATGTATTTAATTAAACAATAATCTATGAGAAATTTAATTTGCCTCATTAATATTATAAGCCAACAACATAAAGAATTACAGTAGTGACAAAATGTTTTACTACCAGTTGACATTTGTTCTGTTTTTGGTTTAGGGTTCTTTCATTTGTTTGTTTGTTTTGCTTTTGTCTTAGAGGCAGCATTTTATCCTTTAGTCCAGGCTAGCCTCAATCTCCTGGCAATCCTTTTATCTCAACCTCCCAAGTGGTGGGAAGATGGAGAGAATCACATGTGGTTAACAGTCATTGACATGATTATTAACAATATTGAAACATTATTTGAAAAGGACAATGGTGTAGCATTGATTTTGCAGCTTGATACCTTTGAGTTTCACCCCATGCTTCCTATACCTTTCCTTCAGAAAGAGGAGGGGGAGACAGTATTACCACTGTTCATGCTCCAGAATTTTAAGAGGCAATTGTTAGCCTTTTAAGAATTTCCAATACCTGCTTATGTGCAATGCTCACCGCCATTTGCCAAGTTGAGTAGGCCACTTATAAAAAATTTGACATGCAGCCCTTGCCCAGGCAAGGAACACCCCTTATAGTCATTACCGACATTTTATAGTGAAGACAATGCTCTCAAGACCATGTGGTTATAGGAGGCCTGACTTTCCAGCAAGGGGTCCTTCTACAGCAGGTGAAGGAATGGTTCCTTAGAAAGGGAATTTGTAAAACCATTATATTCTAATGATAAACACAGTTATTAGGGATTGTTATTCAAAACTGGAACAGGATCTAAGGTATTCAGTATAATCCTTGTACTTACTTGTTACCTCTTTCCCCTAAAATTTACAAAATGATAAAGTCAGATCTGTCTCTCTGTCTCTTTCTCTGCCTCTGTCTCTTTCTCTCTCTGTCTGTCTCTCTGTCTCTGTCTGTCTGTCTGTCTCTCATTCAGCACTGCAGAAGGCATTTCTCATTTTCCTTCTGTGCTCCCAACGTCTGCTGTTCACTTGGCCCCTGTGCACTCATCAAACCGAAGCTTCCTAGGAACAGGATGGTGCTTTCTTTGTCCCCGTTGCCCTGGCTGTAGGGGAGATGAATCAACAGTTTAACAGAGGTACTTTGACTGTTAACAGGCCGGATCTTCTGAATGCACATTGGCAAGCTTTTCAACGTTTATTGAACACTTAATTGGTGTCCTAGGCACCTAGAATAAAACGTCCATGATAAGTAGATAGTATATATGTTCCCAGAGCTGCCTTGGTTTAATGCTCTGTGGTTATTAGTCACATGCTATAGCACACATGTACACTGCTATGAGGCCATCAGTGGAGACCATGAGATGCCTCTTACCTCAGACAACAACAAATCACATCCTTTTGTGGAAAAAGAAAGAAAAAACAAACAAACAAACCAGGCTGTGTCCATGCATGGAAGTTTGTGAGGTGAGCATCACCTCATCTTAAATTCAGGATGTCTGACTTCATATAACACAGAGGAAAGTTCAGCAAAGCATAGATGAAGAACAGGAGAATGTTCTAAAGAGAATAAAATACTTGACCTTCCCCAGATGGAATGGGGCCATTTTAGACAGGACAACTTTGCGATATTCTGAACTTGAGACTGTTCATGAAGTTTAGCTTCCTTCTCTACACTTCTAGAACAGATGGCTGGGGCACATGCCTGTTCTTACGAGACTGTAAATGCTGGCCACCGGTATGTCTACTGTTTCCCTCTCCTTTCTCAGTTGTTTGCTATTCCTCCCCTTCCAATAATCTTTCATAAAGATCTAGAACGACAACATATGAAGTTTCTCGTGGATCCATATACTTGTACTGTCAAAATAACATTTTATCTCCCTGACTCAAAGGTGGAGTGGGAAAAAAACCTTCACATCACAACAAACCCCAACACATTCAAAGAAACCCAGGAGGGAAGATAGCATTGGGAATCATATTGACATATAATTACCCTGTTTACAACCTCTCCGACGTCTTTTCTCACAGAAAAATGCAGATTTGGAAACAAAGCAAGAAAAAGATGCCAGAAAAGCGCTGGCAAGGCTCTGACCACGGCCTGCTTAGGAGGGTGCAGAGGGAGAGAAATGTGTTTGCAATTAGGACTGACCAGAGCAGGTCGGATTACATCTGCACAGAGCCAGGCTGAAGAGCATTCCAGGGTGAGCTTGTCCTGTGGGCCTAAGTGGATAAAAAGGCAACTCAGACTAGAGCCATTACGAGGAAATAAATGCCCTTTCCCGTTCACAGCTACTCTCAGGCTGCCCTTTGCTGGCTCGTTCTTTCTCCTTGAATGAAGAGGAGTAAAATCACTATCATTTCAGACCTTCTTATGTTATACAGCTCACACGGGTTTTATGCATTTTCCCTGCTTGGTCACGGACTAAGAAAAGGGAAATAAAATGGTTGTTGTGTACTGGTTTCGAACTGGTTGCGTGTGGATTGCAGGATGACCAGAGGTTATTTTAAAAAGGTCCCATCAAGACCTGGAAGGAGCCAGTGTCCTGTCGGCCCACCCT